>NC_056446.1:34613657-34673657 GCF_018296145.1 Oncorhynchus tshawytscha
GTGTGTGTGTGTGTGTGTGTGTGTGTGTGCGTGTGCGTGCGTGTGTGCGCGTGCGTGTGTGTGTGTGTGTGTGTGTGTGTGTGTAGTGCCTGTGTATGTAGTAAAGCAGGCGCTCCACCTCCATTGCTAATCCATGCTGACATGTCTTGTCTCTAACAGTATGATTAATGTGAAGCTCAGACCGCGACCGGCGGGACGCATTTAATGTCATCCGGCTACAATATCACCATCCCCCACCCTCACCCACCCTCAGCCACCCTCACCCACCATCCCCCAGCCACCCTCACCCACCATCCCCCACCCTCAGCCACCATCACCCACCATCCCCCACCCTCAGCCACCATCCCCACCTCGCCCACCCTCACCCACCCTCAGCCACCCTCAGCCACCTACCCTCACCCACCCTCACCCACCCACAGCCACCCTCAGCCACCCTCAGCCACCATCCCCCACCCTCATCCACCATCACCCACCATCTCCACCCTCAGCCACCATCACCCACCCTCAGCCACCCTCAGCCACCCTCACCCACCTACCCTCACCCACCCTCACCCACCCACAGCCACCCTCAGCCACCCTCAGCCACCATCCCCCACCCTCATCCACCATCACCCACCATCTCCACCCTCAGCCACCATCACCCACCCTCAGCCACCCTCAGCCACCTCAGCCACCTCACCCACCATCCCCCACCCTCAGCCACCATCACCCACAATACCCCACCCTCAGCCACCATCACCCACAATACTCCACCCTCAGCCACCATCACCCACCATCACCCACCATCCCCCACCCTCAGCCACCCTCACCCACCCTCACCCACCCTCAGCCACCCTCAGCCACACTCACCGACCCTCAGCCCACCCTCACCCACCATCCCCACCCTGAGCCACCCTGACCCACCCTCACCCCACCCACAGCCACCCTCAGCCACCCTCAGCCACCATCCCCCACCCTCATCCACCATCACCCACCATCCCCACCCTCAGCCACTACCACCCATCATCCCCACCCTCAGCCACCATCCCCCACCCTGAGCCACCCTGACCCACCCTGACCCACCCTCACCCACCCACAGCCACCCTCAGCCACCCTCAGCCACCATCCCCCACCCTCATCCACCATCCCCCACCCACCATCCCACCCTCAGCCACCATCACCCACCCTCAGCCACCCTCAGCCACCCTCACCCACCATCCCCCACCCTCAGCCACCATCACCCACCCTCAGCCACCATCCCCCACCACCAGCCCCCTGACCCACCACCCTCACCCACCACAGCCACCAGCCACCCACCATCACCCCCATCCCCCACCCTCACCCACCATCACCCACCCTCAGCCACCCTCAGCCACCATCAGCCACCATCCCCCACCCTCAGCCACCATCCCCCACCCTGAGCCCAACAGCCTCAGCCACCATCACCCACCATCCCCCACCCTCAGCCACCTCCCCCACCCACCACCCCCACCCTCAGCCACCATCCCCCACCCTGAGCCACCATCCCCCACCCACCACCACCCCCACCCACAGCCACCCTCAGCCACCATCAGCCACCATCCCCCCCCCCACCCTCAGCCACCATCCCCCACCATCAGCCACCACCCCCACCATCAGCCACCATCATCTTGCACCCTCACCCACCATCCCCCACCCTCAGCCACCACCCCCACCCTCAGCCACCCATTCACCCACCATCAGCCACCATCCCCCACCCTCAGCCACCCTCCCACCCCACCCACCCACACCACCCCCCACCCTCAGCCACCATCCCCCACCATCAGCCACCATCCCCCACCATCCCCCACCCACCACCCACCATCAGCCACCATCCCCCACCCTCAGCCACCATCCCCCACCCTCAGCCACCATCAGCCACCATCAGCCACCATCCCCCACCATCAGCCACCATCCCCCACCATCAGCCACAACCCCCACCATCAGCCACCATCCCCCACCATCAGCCACCATCCCCCACCATCAGCCACCATCCCCCACCATCAGCCACCATCCCCCACCATCAGCCACCATCCCCCTCCCTCAGCCACCATCCCCCACCCCCCACCATCAGCCACCATCAGCCACCATCCCACCATCAGCCATCATCTTGCACCCTCAGCCACCATCCCCTCACCCTCAGCCACCACCCCCACCCTCAGCCACCATCCCCCACCATCAGCCACCATCCCCCACCATCAGCCACCACCCCCCACCATCAGCAACCACCCCCCACCTCAGCCACCATCCCCCCACCATCAGCCACCATCCCTCCACCATCAGCCACCACCCCCTCCCTCAGCCACCATCCCCCACCCTCAGCCACCATCCCCCCCACCCTCAGCCACCACCCCCCACCATCAGCCACCATCCCCCCCACCATCAGCCACCATCCCCCACCCCCACCCTCAGCCACCATCCCCCCACCATCAGCCACCATCCCTCCACCATCAGCCACCATCCCCCTCCCTCAGCCACCATCCCCCACCATCAGCCACCATCTTGCACCCTCAGCCACCATCCCCCACCATCAGCCACCATCCCCCACCATCAGCCACCACCCCCACCATCAGCCACCATCCCCCTCCCTCAGCCACCATCCCCCACCCTCAGCCACCAGCCCCCACCCTCAGCCACCATCCCCCACCATCAGCCACCATCCCCCACTATCAGCCACCATCCCCCTCCCTCAGCCACCATCCCCCACCCTCAGCCACCACCCCCACCCTCAGCCACCATCCCCCACCATCAGCCACCACCCCCCACCATCAGCCACCACCCCCACCCTCAGCCACCATCCCCCACCATCAGCCACCATCAGCCCCTCTGCCCACAAATGAGAGTCGTGAGGACATGTCATACATCCTGTGGCATGTTGTCCATTTCCTTTGGTATCTATGGATGATTTATTCTCACGTGAAAACATTGTGTTTCTTTTTTATGTGGCACTCATAAATCTATCTATCACTCTGAAGGAAGGAGAGGGAGGGAGGAAAAAGAGAGGGGAGGGAGAGCCAAAGAGAGAGAGAGAGATTTGTGACCTGTTGTCCCAAGAAAAAGGCAACCAGTGAAGAACAAACACACTTTAAATACAACCCATATTTATGTTTATTTACTTTCCCTTTGTACTTTAACCATTTGCACATCGTTACAACACTGTATATATACATAATATGACCTGTGAAGTGTCTTTATTCTTTTAGAACTTCTGTGAGTGTAATGTTTGCTGTACACACACAGAGAGAGAGAGAGAGAGAAGGAAGATTGTATCATCAGAGGGAGAGATAGAGACGAAGGAACTTCTGTGAGTGTAATGTTTACTGTTCATTTGTATTGTTTATTTCAGTTTTATGTATAATCTACATCAGTTGCTTCGGCAATGTTAACATATGTTTCCCCTGCCAATAAAGGCCCTTGAATTGAGATAAAGAGAGATTGATGGACTGTGACTCAAAGTCTGAAGCTCTTTCACCTTACCTTTAGTTCCGTATTGACTTTTTAGTCATTTTGATTTGGGTTTCCTCTCCCTGACAGCATCCTCTTCATCTAATGGTCACTAATCTTACGTTGAAGAGTAGGAGGATAATCCCTTGATATTTGCCATCTAATTCAACAGTGTTCTCAAGTCCAGGTGAACAAAAAAAGTTTTCTTTTGGAATGCGTCCCCAATGGCACCCTATTCCCTTTCTAGTGCACTACTTTTGACCAGGGCCAATATAGGACATAGCGTGCAATTTGGAACACACACCTGGACTGATATGGAGGACTTGGAGCAAACTGTGTTGCCTTTAATTCCTTTCCCTTCGACTCCCCAAGCCCCTGAGTATTTCCCCATTGGCATTTGCTCAGCGTTCCATGCTAACACACAACTTAATCAGAATGGATGGTTCAATTTCAACCGGTGCAACATTCCCGTCCCACGTTGTCGTCTCATATAATATAGGACCGTCAAGGTGTAAACCTCAGTACATGCGAGAGAAAATGATCCTATGAAAGCAGTTGCCAAGATACAGTGGCGAAAGAGAGGGGGGGGAGGGGGAAAAGAGAGAAAGAGAGAGGGGGAAAGAGGAAAGAGAGGGGGGGGGAAAGAGAGAGGGGGAAAGAGAAAGAGGGGGAAAGAGAGAGGGGGAAAAGAGAGGGGGGGGGAAAGGGGGAAAGCGAGAGGGGGGGGGAAAGGAGCGGAATAGAGCAGGAGAGGAAGACGAGAGAAGAAGAGCAGATGTGTTCAGTAGCTGAGAGAAGTTGAACAAGCTAGCTTCCCTGGGCTGGCATCATTAGTAACATTACCCCATCGTCACCCTTGTCATTCTCTCTCTATGTACCATTCCCCGAGCCAAGAACAGCTTTTGAACATTCGTGGTGAGGACTGCAGCTTGTTAGTCAACGCCCCGGCAGTAGACAGACTGAGACACCGTAACAGATGGACTGTTTAAACACTCACTCTCCACCATGTCATCTTGTTTAATGAAAGGCAATCAGTCTGCTTCCTTGTTTTAACAGACATTAAACCAGAGAGAGAGAGAGAGACAGAGAAAGAGACAGAGAGAGAGAAGTCTTGACATTTAGGAAACAATCACAGGCATAGTCGAATGTCAAGGACACATTGTTGAAGTATCGAGTGTTTCTCTGTGTAGGATAAGAGTTCTTGTCGAGTGATTATAGAGGGTCATAGAATTGGCAACTCTCAGGACAAATTGATATCAAAGGCTTGTCCTTTAACTTGAGGTCTATTTCTAATAGAAACACAATGGCTGTGAATAAATCATGGCTATTCACCTTTTCTCCAGCTGTGTCTGTACTAGAGCACGTTGTCTGTCTGTGTGTCTGTCTGTGTGTACGTGTGTGTGTGTGTTATTGTCCCTGTGCCCCTGTAAATGTCAGCCACACACTCCACTGACCCCACTGGCGATGGGAAAAGGTAGAGAGGGACAGGTACAGGGGGACAGGTAGAGGGGACAAGTAGAGGGGACAGGTAGAGGGAACAGGTAGAGGGGGACAGGTAGAGGGGGACAGGTAAAGGATGCAGGTATAGGATGCAGGTAGAGGATGCAGGCAGAGGAAACAGGTAGAGGTAACAGGTAGAGGATGCAGGCAGAGGAAACAGGTAGAGGTAACAGGTAGAGGGAACAGGTAGAGGGGACAGGTAGAGGGAACAGGTAGAGGGGGACAGGTAGAGGATGCAGGTAGAGGAAACAGGTAGAGGGAACAGGTAGAGGGAACAGGTAGAGAGAGGAGAACAGGTAGAGGGAACAGGTAGAGAGAACAGGTAGAGGGGGACAGGTAGAGGGGACAAGTAGAGGAAACAGGTAGAGGTAACAGGTAGAGGATGCAGGCAGAGGAAACAGGTAGAGAGGTAACAGGTAGAGGGAACAGGTAGAGGGGACAGGTAGAGGGAACAGGTAGAGGGGGACAGGTAGAGGATGCAGGTAGAGGAACAGGTAGAGGGAACAGGTAGAGGGAACAGGTAGAGAGAACAGGTAGAGGGGGACAGGTAGAGGGAACAGGTAGAGAGAACAGGTAGAGAGGGGGACAGGTAGAGGGGGACAGGTAGAGGATGCAGGTAGAGGAAACAGGTAGAGGGGACAGGTAGAGGGAACAGGTAGAGGGGACAGGTAGAGGATGCAGGTAGAGGAAACAGGTAGAGGGAACAGGTAGAGGGAACAGGTAGAGGGGACAGGTAGAGGGAACAGGTAGAGGGGGACAGGTAGAGGATGCAGGTAGAGGAAACAGGTAGAGGGAACAGGAGAGGGAACAGGTAGAGGGAACAGGTAGAGGGGACAGGTAGAGGGACAGGTAGAGGGGACAGGTAGAGGGGACAGGTAGAGGGGACAGGTAAAGGAGACAGGTAGAGGGGGACAGGTAGAGGGGGACAGGTGGAGGGGATAGGTAGAGGGAACAGGTAGAGGGAACAGGTAGAGGATGCAGGTAGAGGAAACAGGTAGAGGGGGACAGGTAGAGGATGCAGGTAGAGGAAACAGGTAGAGGGAGAGGGGACAGGTAGAGGATGCAGGTAGAGGAAACAGGTAGAGGGGACAGGTAGATGGGACAGGTAGAGGATGCAGGTAGAGGAAACAGGTAGAGGGAACAGGTAGAGGGATCAGGTAGAGGGAACAGGTAGAGGATGCAGGTAGAGGAAACAGGTAGAACAGGGGGACAGGTAGAGGATGCAGGTAGAGGAAACAGGTAGAGGGGACAGGTAGAGGATGCAGGTAGAGGAAACAGGTAGAGGGGACAGGTAGAGGGGACAGGTAGAGGAACAGGTAGAGGAAACAGGTAGAGGGAACAGGTAGAGGGATCAGGTAGAGGGAACAGGTAGAGGATGCAGGTAGAGGAAACAGGTAGAGGGGGACAGGTAGAGGATGCAGGTAGAGGAAACAGGTAGAGGGGACAGGTAGAGGGGACAGGTAGAGGATGCAGGGGAACAGAGGAAACAGGTAGAGGGAACAGGTAGAGGGAACAGGTAGAGGGAACAGGTAGAGGGGACAGGTAGAGGGATCAGGTAGAGGGAACAGGTAGAGAGGGAACAGGTAGAGGGGACAGGGAGAGGGAACAGGTAGAGGGAACAGGTAGAGGGAACAGGTAGAGGGGACAGGTAGAGGGACAGGTAGAGGGAACAGGTAGAGGGAACAGGTAGAGGGAACAGGTAGAGGGGACAGGTAGAGGGACAGGTAGAGGGAACAGGTAGAGGGGACAGGTAGAGGGACAGGTAGAGGGAACAGGTAGAGGATGCAGGTAGAGGAAACAGGTAGAGGGGGACAGGTAGAGGATGCAGGTAGAGGAAACAGGTAGAGGGAACAGGAAGAGGGAACAGGTAGAGGGGACAGGTAGAGGAAACAGGTAGAGGGAACAGGTAGAGGGAACAGGTAGAGAGAACAGGTAGAGGGGGACAGGTAGAGGGGGACAGGTAGAGGTTGCAGGTAGAGGAAACAGGTAGAGGGGACAGGTAGAGGGAACAGGTAGAGGGGACAGGTAGAGGATGCAGGTAGAGGAAACAGGTAGAGGGGACAGGTAGAGGGAACAGGTAGAGGGGACAGGTAGAGGATGCAGGTAGAGGAAACAGGTAGAGGGAACAGGTAGAGGGGACAGGTAGAGGGAACAGGTAGAGGGGGACAGGTAGAGGGAACAGGTAGAGGGGGACAGGTAGAGGGAACAGGTAGAGGGAACAGGTAGAGGGACAGGTAGAGGGATCAGGTAGAGGGAATAGGTAGAGGGACAGGTAGAGGGGACAGGTAGAGGGGACAGGTAAAGGAGACAGGTAGAGGGGGACAGGTAGAGGGGGACAGGTGGAGGGGATAGGTAGAGGGAACAGGTAGAGGATGCAGGTAGAGGAAACAGGTAGAGGGACAGGTAGAGGGACAGGTAGAGGATGCAGGTAGAGGAACAGGTAGAGGGAACAGGTAGAGGGAACAGGTAGAGGGGACAGGTAGAGGGATCAGGTAGAGGGAATAGGTAGAGGGGACAGGTAGAGGGAACAGGTAGAGGGACAGGTAGAGGGGACAGGTAGAGGGAATAGGTAGATGGAACAGGTAGAGGGAACAGGTAGAGGGAACAGGTAGAGGGAACAGGTAGAGGGGACAGGTAGAGGGATCAGGTAGAGGGAATAGGTAGAGGGGACAGGTAGAGGGGACAGGTAGAGGGAACAGGTAGAGGATGCAGGTAGAGGAAACAGGTAGAGGGGGACAGGTAGAGGATGCAGGTAGAGGAAACAGGTAGAGGGAACAGGTAGAGGGAACAGGTAGAGGGGACAGGTAGAGGAAACAGGTAGAGGAACAGGTAGAGGGAACAGGTAGAGGGGACAGGTAGAGGGATCAGGTAGAGGGAATAGGTAGAGACAGGTAGAGGGACAGGTAGAGGGGGGACAGGTAAAGGAGACAGGTAGAGGGGGACAGGTAGAGGGGGACAGGTGGAGAGGGATAGGTAGAGGGAACAGGTAGAGGGACAGGTAAAGGGAACAGGTAGAGGGGGACAGGTAGAGGGGACAGGTAGAGGGGACAGGTAAAGGGAACCAGGTAGAGGGAACAGGTAGAGGGACAGGGGACAGGACAGAGGGAACATGTAGAGGGGGACAGGTAGAGGGGGACAGGTAGAGGGGATAGGTAGAGGGAAAGGTAGAGGGAACAGGTAGAGGGAACAGGTAAAGGGAACAGGTAGAGGGAACAGGTAGAGGGGGACAGGTAGAGGGGACAGGTAGAGGGAACCAGGTAGAGGGAACAGGTAGAGGGACAGGTAGAGGGAACAGGTAGAGGGGGACAGGTAGAGGGGGACAGGTAGAGGGGACTTGTAAAGGGATCAGGTAGAGGGAACCAGGTAGAGGGGGACAGGTAGAGGGGATAGGTAGAGTGTGAAAGGTAGAGGGAACAGGTAGAGGGGACTTGTAAAGGGATCAGGTAGAGGGAACCAGGTAGAGGGGGACAGGTAGAGGGGATAGGTAGAGTGGAAAAGGTAGAGGGGGACAGGTAGAGGGGATAGGTAGAGGGAAAGGTAGAGGGAACAGGTAGAGGGAACAGGTGACAGGGGGACTTGTAAAGGGATCAGGTAGAGGGAACCAGGTAGAGGGGGACAGGTAGAGGGGATAGGTAGAGTGGGAAAGGTAGAGGGAACTGGTAGAGGGAACAGGTAGAGGGAAAGGTAGAGGGAACAGGTAGAGGGAACAGGTAGAGGGGGACAGGTAGAGGGGATAGGTAGAGTGGAAAAGGTAGAGGGGGACAGGTAGAGGACAGGTAGGGGACTTGTAAAGGGATCAGGTAGAGGGAACCAGGTAGAGGGGGACAGGTAGAGGGGCTAGGTAGAGTGGGAAAGGTAGAGGGAACAGGTAGAGGGAACAGGTAGAGGGAACAGGTAGAGAGAACAGGTAGAGGGAACAGGTAGAGGGGACAGGTAGAGGATGCAGGTAGAGGAAACAGGTAGAGGGGACAGGTAGAGGGAACAGGTAGAGGGGACAGGTAGAGGGATCAGGTAGAGGGACAGGTAGAGGGGACAGGTAGAGGGGACAGGTAGAGGGGGACAGGTAGAGGGAACAGGTAGAGGGAACAGGTAGAGGGGACAGGCAGAGGGACAGGAGGGGACAGGTAGAGGAAACAGGTAGAGGGAACAGGTAGAGGGAACAGGTAGAGGGGACAGGTAGAGGGATCAGGTAGAGGGAATAGGTAGAGGGGACAGGTAGAGGGACAGGGAGAGGGACAGGTAGAGGGGACAGGTAGATGGGACAGGTAGAGGGGACAGGTAGAGGGAACAGGCAGAGGGAACAGGTAGAGGGGACAGGTAGAGGGGACAGGGGACAGAGGGAACAGGTAGAGGGGACAGGTAGAGGGACAGGTAGAGGGAACAGGTAGAGGGAACAGGTAGAGGGGACAGGACAGGTAGAGGGGACAGGTAGAGGGATCAGGTAAAGGAGACAGGTAGAGGGGGACAGGTAGAGGGGACAGGTGGAGGGGACAGGTAGAGGGAACAGGACAGAGGGAACAGGTAGAGGCTGCAGGTAGAGGGAAACAGGTAGAGGGGGACAGGTAGAGGATGCAGGTAGAGGAAACAGGTAGAGGGGACAGGTAGAGGGGACAGGTAGAGGGATGCAGGTAGAGGAAACAGGTAGAGGGAACAGGTAGAGGGACAGGCAGAGGGGACAGGTACAGGACAGGTAGAGGGACAGGTAGAGGGAACAGAGAGGGGAACAGGTAGAGGGAACAGGTAGAGGGGACAGGTAGAGGGACAGGTAGAGGGAATAGGTAGAGGGAACAGGTAGAGGGAACACAGAGGGGACAGGTAGAGGGGACAGGTAGAGGGAATAGGTAGAGGGAACAGGTAGAGGGAACAGGTAGAGGGAACAGGTAGAGGGGGACAGGTAGAGGGAACAGGTAGAGGAGAACAGGTAGAGGGGGACAGGTAGAGGGGGACAGGTAGAGGATGCAGGTAGAGGAAACAGGTAGAGGGGACAGGTAGGGGAACAGGTAGAGGGACAGGTAGAGGATGCAGGTAGAGGAAACAGGTAGAGGGAACAGGTAGAGGGGACAGGTAGAGGGAACAGGTAGAGGATGCAGGTAGAGGAAACAGGTAGAGGGGGACAGGTAGAGGATGCAGGTAGAGGAAACAGGTAGAGGGAACAGGAAGAGGGGAACAGGTAGAGGGGACAGGTAGAGGAACAGGTAGAGGGAACAGGTAGAGGGAACAGGTAGAGGGAACAGGTAGAGGGGGACAGGTAGAGGGGACAGGTAGAGGGGCAGGTAGAGGAAACAGGTAGAGGGGGGACAGGTAGAGGGAACAGGTAGAGGGGACAGGTAGAGGATGCAGGTAGAGGAAACAGGTAGAGGGGACAGGTAGAGGGAACAGGTAGAGGGACAGGTAGAGGGATGCAGGTAGAGGGAAACAGGTAGAGGGAACAGGTAGAGGGGACAGGTAGAGGGAACAGGTAGAGGGGGACAGGTAGAGGGACAGGTAGAGGGGACAGGTAGAGGGAACAGGTAGAGGGAACAGGTAGAGGGGACAGGTAGAGGGACAGGTAGAGGGAACAGGTAGAGGGGACAGGTAGAGGGGACAGGTAGAGGGGACAGGTAAGAGGGACAGGTAGAGAGGGGGACAGGGAACAGGAGGGGGACAGGTGGAGGGACAGGTAGAGGGAACAGGTAGAGGACAGGAGGTAGGGAAACAGGTAGAGGGAACAGGTAGGGACAGGTAGAGGGGACAGGTAGAGGGACAGGTAGAGGAACAGGTAGAGGGACAGGTAGAGGGAACAGGTAGAGGGAACAGGTAGAGGGAACAGAGAGGGAACAGGTAGAGGGGACAGGTAGAGGGGACAGGTAGAGGGAACAGGTAGAGGGGACAGGTAGAGGGGAACAGGTAGGGGAGGTAGAGGGGACAGGGGACAGAGGGACAGGTAGAGGGAATAGGTAGATGGAACAGGTAGAGGGAACAGGTAGAGGGAACAGGTAGAGGGGACAGGTAGAGGGATCAGGTAGAGGGAGAGAGGGGAACAGGTAGAGGGGACAGGTAGAGGGGACAGGAACAGGAGGGAACAGGTAGAGGAGCAGGCAGGGGACAGGTAGAGGGGGACAGGTAGAGGATGCAGGTAGAGGAAACAGGTAGAGGGAACAGGTAGAGGGAACAGGTAGAGGGGACAGGTAGAGGAAACAGGTAGAGGGAACAGGTAGAGGGAACAGGTAGAGGGGGACAGGTAGAGGGACAGGTAGAGGGAACAGGTAGAGGGGACAGGTAGAGGGACAGGTAGAGGGAGACAGGTAGAGGGGGACAGGAACAGAGGGGGACAGGTGGAGGGGATAGGTAGAGGGAACAGGTAGAGGGGACTTGTAAAGGGAACAGGTAGAGAGGGGGGACAGGTAGAGGGGACAGGTAGAGGGGACAGGTAAGGGAACCAGGTAGAGGGAACAGGTAGAGGGGACAGGTAGAGGGAACAGGTAGAGGGGGACAGGTAGGGGGACAGGTAGAGGGGATAGGTAGAGTGGGAAAGGAACAGGAGGGAACAGGTAGAGGGAACAGGTAGAGGGAACAGGTAGAGGGACAGGACAGGGACAGAGGGGACAGGTAGAGGGAACCAGGTAGAGGGAACAGGTAGAGGGGACAGGTAGAGGGAACAGGTAGAGGGGGACAGGTAGAGAGGGGGACAGGTAGAGGGGACTTGTAAAGGGATCAGGTAGAGGGAACCAGGTAGAGGGGGACAGGTAGAGGGGATAGGTAGAGGGGAAAGGTAGAGGGAACAGGTAGAGGGGACTTGTAAAGGGATCAGGTAGAGGGAACCAGGTAGAGGGGGACAGGTAGAGGGGATAGGTAGAGTGGACAGGTAGAGGGGGACAGGTAGAGGGGATAGGTAGAGTGGGAAAGGTAGAGGGAACAGGTAGAGGGAACAGGTGAGGGGACTTGTAAAGGGATCAGGTAGAGGGAACCAGGTAGAGGGGGACAGGTAGAGGGGATAGGTAGAGGGAGAGGTGGGAAAGGTAGAGGGAACTGGTAGAGGGAACAGGTAGAGGGAAAGGTAGAGGGAACAGGTAGAGGGAACAGGTAGAGGGGGACAGTAGAGGGGATAGGTAGAGTGGAAAAGGTAGAGGGGGACAGGTAGAGGGGACTTGTAAAGGGATCAGGTAGAGGGAACCAGGTAGAGGGGGACAGGTAGAGGGGCTAGGTAGAGTGGGAAAAGGTAGAGGGAACAGGTAGAGGGAACAGGTAGAGGGAACAGGAACAGGAGAGAACAGGTAGAGGGAACAGGTAGAGGGGACAGGTAGAGGATGCAGGCAGGCAGAGGGAAACAGGTAGAGGGGGACAGGTAGAGGGAACAGGTAGAGGGTAGAGGGAACAGGCAGGGGACAGGCAGAGGAGGGGACAGGTAGAGGGGACAGGTAGAGGGAAACAGGTAGAGGGAACAGGCAGAGGGAACAGGTAGAGGGGACAGGTAGAGGGATCAGGCAGAGGGAACAGGTAGAGGGGACAGGTAGAGGGGACAGGTAGAGGGGGACAGGTAGAGATGGGACAGGTAGAGGGGACAGGTAGAGGGAACAGTAGAGAGGGAACAGGTAGAGGGGACAGGTAGAGGGGACAGGTAGAGGGGACAGGTAGAGGGAACATGTAGAGGGGGACAGGTAGAGGATGCAGGTAGAGGAAACAGGTAGAGGGAACAGGTAGAGGGGACAGGTAGAGGGATCAGGTAAAGGAGACAGGTAGAGGGGGACAGGTAGAGAGGGGACAGGTGGAGGGGATAGGTAGAGGGAACAGGTAGAGGGAACAGGTAGAGGCTGCAGGTAGAGGAAACAGGTAGAGGGGGACAGGTAGAGGATGCAGGTAGAGGAAACAGGTAGAGGGGACAGGTAGAGGGGACAGGTAGAGGATGCAGGTAGAGGAAACAGGTAGAGGGAACAGGTAGAGGGATCAGGTAGAGGGGACAGGTAGAGGGATCAGGTAGAGGGAACAGGTAGAGGGAACAGGTAGAGGGGACAGGTAGAGGGATCAGGTAGAGGGAATAGGTAGAGGGGAAAGGTAGAGGGAACAGGTAGAGGGGACAGGTAGAGGGGGACAGAGGGGACAGGTAGAGGGAATAGGTAGAGGGAACAGGTAGAGGGAACAGGTAGAGGGAACAGGTAGAGGGGACAGGTAGAGGGATCAGGTAGAGGGAATAGGTAGAGGGGACAGGTAGAGGGAACAGGTAGAGGGAACAGGTAGGGAGAGGGACAGGTAGAGGGAACAGGTAGAGGGGGACAGGTAGAGGGGGACAGGTAGAGGAAACAGGTAGAGGGAACAGGTAGAGGGAACAGGTAGAGGGGACAGGTAGAGGAAACAGGTAGAGGGAACAGGTAGAGGGAACAGGTAGAGAGAACAGGTAGAGGGGGACAGGTAGAGGGGGACAGGTAGAGGGGATGCAGGTAGAGGAAACAGGTAGAGGGAACAGGTAGAGGGAACAGGTGGAGGGGACAGGTAGAGGATGCAGGTAGAGGGGGAAACAGGTAGAGGGGACAGGTAGAGGGAACAGGTAGAGGGGACAGGTAGAGGATGCAGGTAGAGGAAACAGGTAGAGGGGACAGGTAGAGGGAACAGGTAGAGGGGACAGGTAGAGGATGCAGGTAGAGGGAAACAGGTGGAGGGGACAGGTAGAGGGAACAGGTAGAGGGACAGGTAGAGGATGACAGGTAGAGGAAACAGGTAGAGGGAACAGGTAGAGGGAACAGGTAGAGGGGACAGGTAGAGGGAACAGGTAGAGGGGGACAGGTAGAGGATGCAGGTAGAGGAAACAGGTAGAGGGGAACAGGTAGAGGGAACAGGTAGAGGGGACAGGTAGAGGGATCAGGTAGAGGGAATAGGTAGAGGGGACAGGTAGAGGGGACAGGTAGAGGGGACAGGTAAAGGAGACAGGTAGAGGGGGACAGGTAGAGGGGGACAGGTAGAGGGGATAGGTAGAGGGAACAGGTAGAGGAACAGGTAGAGGATGCAGGTAGAGGAAACAGGTAGAGGGGACAGGTAGAGGGGACAGGTAGAGGATGGACAGGTAGAGGAAAAAGGTAGAGGGAACAGGTAGAGGGAACAGGTAGAGGGGACAGGTAGAGGGATCAGGTAGAGGGAACAGGTAGAGGGGACAGGTAGAGGGAACAGGTAGAGGGGACAGGTAGAGGGGACAGGTAGAGGGAACAGGTAGAGGGAACAGGTAGAGGGAACAGGTAGAGGGAACAGGTAGAGGGAACAGGTAGAGGGGACAGGTAGAGGGATCAGGTAGAGGGAACAGGTAGAGGGGACAGGTAGAGGGGACAGGTAGAGGGAACAGGTAGAGGATGCAGGTAGAGGAAACAGGTAGAGGGGGACAGGTAGAGGGAACAGGTAGAGGGAAACAGGTAGAGGGAACAGGTAGAGGGAACAGGTAGAGGGGACAGGTACAGGCAGAGGAAACAGGAGAGGGAACAGGTAGAGGGAACAGGTAGAGGGGACAGGTAGAGGGATCAGGTAGAGGGAATAGGTAGAGGGGACAGGCAGAGGGGACAGGTAGAGGAGACAGGTAGAGGGGGACAGGTAGAGGGGGACAGGTGGAGGGGATAGGTAGAGGGAACAGGTAGAGGGGACTTGTAAAGGGAACAGGTAGAGGGGGACAGGTAGAGGGACAGGTAGAGGGGACAGGTAAAGGGAACCAGGTAGAGGGAACACAGAGGGGACAGGTAGAGGGAACAGGTAGACAGGGGGGACAGGTAGAGGGGGACAGGTAGAGGGGATAGGTAGAGGGAACAGGTAGAGGGAACAGGTAGAGGGAACAGGTAGAGGGAACAGGTAGAGGGAACAGGTAGAGGGGGACAGGCAGAGAGGGGACAGGCAGAGGGAGGGAGGGACAGGTAGAGGGAACAGGTAGAGGGGACAGGTAGAGGGAACAGGTAGAGGGGGGCAGGGGGACAGAGGGGGACAGGCAGAGAGGGGACTTGTAAAGGGATCAGGTAGAGGGAACCAGGTAGAGGTAGGGGAACAGGTAGAGGGGATAGGTAGAGTGGAAAAGGTAGAGGGGGACAGGTAGAGGGGATAGGTAGAGTGGGAAAGGTAGAGGGAACAGGTAGAGGGAACAGGTGAGGGGACTTGTAAAGGGATCAGGTAGAGGGAACCAGGTAGAGGGGGACAGGTAGAGGGGATAGGTAGTGTGGGAAAGGTAGAGGGAACAGGTAGAGGGAACAGGTAGAGGGGGGGACAGGTAGAGGGGACAGGTAGAGGGAACAGGCAGAGGGGACAGGTAGAGTGGGAAAGGTAGAGGGAACAGGTAGAGGGAACAGGTAGAGGGAACAGGTAGAGGGGGACAGGTAGAGGGGATAGGTAGAGTGGAAAAGGTAGAGGGGGACAGGTAGAGGGGACTTGTAAAGGGATCAGGTAGAGGGAACCAGGTAGAGGGGGACAGGTAGAGGGGATAGGTAGAGTGGGAAAGGTAGAGGGAACAGGTAGAGGGAACAGGTGAGGGGACTTGTAAAGGGATCAGGTAGAGGGAACCAGGTAGAGGGGGACAGGTAGAGGGGATAGGTAGAGGGGGAAAGGTAGAGGGAACAGGTAGAGGGAACAGGTAGAGAGGGGACAGGTAGAGGGGACGGTCAGAGGGAGAGGAACGGGTAGAGGGGACAGGTAGAGGGGACAGGTAGAGGGAACAGGTAGAGGGAACAGGTAGAGGGGAGGTAGAGGGGGACAGGGGGACAGAGAGGGGGACAGGTAGAGGGGACTTGTAAAGGGATCAGGTAGAGGGAACCAGGTAGAGGGGGACAGGTAGAGGGGATATGTAGAGTGGGAAAGGTAGAGGGAACAGGTAGAGGGGACTTGTAAAGGGATCAGGTAGAGGGAACCAGGTAGAGGGGGACAGGTAGAGCGGATAGGTAGAGTGGGAAAGGTAGAGGGGGACAGGTAGAGGGGACTTGTAAAGGGAACCAGGTAGAGGGAACCAGGTAGAGGGGACAGGTAGAGGGGATAGGTAGAGTGGGAAAGGTAGAGGGGGACAGGTAGAGGGGACTTGTAAAGGGATCAGGTAGAGGGAACCAGGTAGAGGGGGACAGGTAGAGGGGATAGGTAGAGTGGGAAAGGTAGAGGGGGACAGGTAGAGTGGGACTTGTAAAGGGATCAGGTAGAGGGAACCAGGTAGAGGGGGACAGGTAGAGGGGATAGGTAAGAAGAGGGGAGAAGGTAGACGAAGAGAAGAGGAGAACAAGAAGAAAAGAGAGAGAAGACAAATAGTTGTTCTGATAACCCCCCCCCCACACACACACACACACACACAAAAGCCAGAGATTGTGCTCCTCATTGACTCAAATGGCTAATACATTCAAGAGGATAAACTTTTCCCCAAACACAAAGTGGCTAAACTCTGGTGCCCAAACACTAGGCATGTCCTGGAGCTGTTGTCAGAGGACAAACACTAGGCATGTCCTGGAGCTGTTGTCAGAGGACAAACACTAGGCATGTCCTGGAGCTGTTGTCAGAGGACAAACACTAGACATGTCCTTGAGCTGTTGTCAGAGGACAAACACTAGGCATGTCCTGGAGCTGTTGTCAGAGGACAAACACTAGGCATGTCCTGGAGCTGTTGTCAGAGGACAAACACTAGGCATGTCCTGGAGCTGTTGTCAGAGGACAAACACTAGACATGTCCTGGAGCTATTGTCAGAGTACAAACACTAGACATGTCCTGGAGCTGTTGTCAGAGGACAAACACTAGACATGTCCTGGAGCTGTTGTCAGAGGACAAACACTAGCATGTCCTGGATGTCCTGGAGCTGTTGTCAGAGGACAAACACTAGACATGTCCTGGAGCTGTTGTCAGAGGACAAACACTAGGCATGTCCTGGAGCTGTTGTCAGAGGACAAACACTAGGCATGTCCTGGAGCTGTTGTCAGAGGACAAACACTAGACATGTCCTGGAGCTGTTGTCAGAGGACAAACACTAGACATGTCCTGGATGTCAGAGGACAAACACTGGCATGTCCTGGAGCTGTTGTCAGAGGACAAACACTAGGCATGTCCTGGAGCTGTTGTCAGAGGACAAACACTAGGCATGTCCTGGAGCTGTTGTCAGAGGACAAACACTAGGCATGTCCTGGAGCTGTCCTTGTCAGAGGACAAACACTAGGCATGTCCTGGAGCTGTTGTCAGAGGACAAACACTAGACATGTCCTGGATGTCAGAGGACAAACACTGGCATGTCCTGGAGCTGTTGTCAGAGGACAAACACTAGGCATGTCCTGGAGCTGTTGTCAGAGGACAAACACTAGGCATGTCCTGGAGCTGTTGTCAGAGGACAAACACTAGACATGTCCTGGAGCTGTTGTCAGAGGACAAACACTAGACATGTCCTGGAGCTGTTGTCAGAGGACAAACACCATGTCCTGGAGCTGTTGTCAGAGGACAAACACTATGCATGTCCTGGAGCTGTTGTCAGAGGACAAACACTAGGCATGTCCTGGAGCTGTTGTCAGAGGACAAACACTAGACATGTCCTGGAGCTGTTGTCAGAGGACAAACACTAGGCATGTCCTGGAGCTGTTGTCAGAGGACAAACACTAGGCATGTCCTGGAGCTGTTGTCAGAGGACAAACACTAGGCATGTCCTGGAGCTGTTGTCAGAGGACAAACACTAGGCATGTCCTGGAGCTGTTGTCAGAGGACAAACACTAGACATGTCCTGGAGCTGTTGTCAGAGGACAAACACTAGACATGTCCTGGAGCTGTTGTCAGAGGACAAACACTAGGCATGTCCTGGAGCTGTTGTCAGAGGACAAACACTAGGCATGTCCTGGAGCTGTTGTCAGAGGACAAACACTAGGCATGTCCTGGAGCTGTTGTCAGAGAGGACAAACACTAGGCATGTCCTGGAGCTGTTGTCAGAGGACAAACACTAGGCATGTCCTGGAGCTGTTGTCAGAGGACAAACACTAGGCATGTCCTGGAGCTGTTGTCAGAGGACAAACACTAGGCATGTCCTGGAGCTGTTGTCAGAGGACAAACACTAGGCATGTCCTGGAGCTGTTGTCAGAGGACAAACACTAGGCATGTCCTGGAGCTGTTGTCAGAGGACAAACACTAGACATGTCCTGGAGCTGTTGTCAGAGGACAAACACTAGGCATGTCCTGGAGCTGTTGTCAGAGGACAAACACTAGGTATGTCCTGGAGCTGTTGTCAGAGGACAGACTAGGGTCCCCCAGCCACATCATAATTCACAAGGGCACAAAGGGTGGCCACAGCACTCAAGGGAGTGATTGAAAAAGCTTCTTCCACTTTCCTTCAACACACAAGTGGTTATCTCCACTCTGCTACTACAAAAATACTTTCACCCTGCAGTGGGTGAATGCAAGCATTTCCCGGGACTGAGCCCCAAAACCTAATGTCTACCTGGCCCACCACTCCACCCTGAACTTGAACAACTTTTACGACTAAGTCCACCAATACAAGGCAGCAATTCCAACTTTTGTCAGGACCCTGAAGGACGTCACCCGAAACCGCATACCCAGCACCTCACACAGAGCATCGGAGAGAGAGAAGAACAGACAGCAGAGAGATAGTGAGAGATAACAGACAGCATTGAGTGATAGAGAGAGAACAGACAGCAGAGAGATAGTGAGAGATAACAGACAGCATTGAGTGATAGAGAGAGATAACAGACAGCAGAGAGATAGTGAGAGATAACAGACAGCATTGAGTGATAGAGAGAACAGACAGCAGAGAGATAGTGAGAGATAACAGACAGCATTGCGTGATAGAGAGAGAGAACAGACAGCAGAGAGAGATAGAGAGAGAGAGATAACAGACAGCTGAGAGATAGAGAAAGAGAGAACAGACAGCAGAGAGATAGTGAGAGATAACAGACAGCATTGAGTGATAGAGAGAACAGACAGCAGAGAGATAGTGAGAGATAACAGACAGCATTGCGTGATAGAGAGAGAGAACAGACAGCAGAGAGAGATAGAGAGAGAGAGATAACAGACAGCTGAGAGATAGAGAAAGAGAGAACAGACAGCAGAGAGATAGTGAGAGATAACAGACAGCATTGAGTGATAGAGAGAGAGATAACAGACAGCAGAGAGATAGAGAGAGAGAACAGACAGCAGAGAGAGAGAGAGAGAACAGACAGCAGAGAGAGAGAGAGAGAGAGAGAGAGAGAGAGAGAGAGAGAGAGAGAGAGAGAGAGAGAGAACAGACAGCAGAGAGGTCAGCCATCAGATAGAGAACAGACAGCAGAGAGGTCAGCCATACATCAGATACAGCTAAAGGCCTGATGTGTAGCTAGCTACTTATGAATTAGTATTATTAATTACTGTCTCATATCTCTGACACTTGGCCCTGGGTGGAGGACTGCATCAGAGCAGCGGGCGCTCGGTATGCCTCAGGGTACAGTATTTGAACAGTGAGATTTCTCTGAAGAAGACTGAATAATCATTACTCTCAACGAGAGCAGACAGGCAAGCCTTGTTCCCTCAAATTTCTGCTGAGTGCAAACCTGAAGCGCACCTTTACTGTGAACACTGAGGCTGTACCCGCTGTACCCACAGTACCCACTGTAAGTTATAGTTTCAGACAGAGTTCAAGCAGGTGACTTGGTGACTAAAAAAACTGCTTGGAGTTAGCCTGGATTGTAAACTGTCAAGGTCAATACATATTGATATAACAGTAGCTAAGATGGGGAGAAGTCTGTCCATAATAAAGTGTTACTCTGCTAACTTACCAAGACTATCAACAAGGCAGGTCCTACAAGCCCTAGTTTTGTCGCACCTGGACTACTGTTCCGTCGTGTAGTCAGGTGCCACTAAGAGGGTCCTCAGAAAATTACAATTGGCCCAGGACAGGCCAGCACGGCTGGCCCTTAAAAGTACACAGAGAGCTAACATTAATTAATGACATGCATGTCAATCTCTCATGGCTCAAAGTGGAAGAGAGATTGACTTCATCACTACTTGTTTTTGTATGAAGTGTTGACAAGCTGAATGAACTGAGGTGTTTGTTTAAACTACTAGCACACAGCTCTGATACCCATGCATACCCCACAAGACATGCCACCAGAAGTCTCTTCACAGTCCTCAAGTCCAGAACAGACCATGGGAGGCACACAGTACTACATAGAGCCATGACTACATGGAACTCTATTCCACATCAGGTAACTGATGCAAGCAGTAGAATTAAGACCTGAGGAGGTGTGGTATAGGGCCGTTCTTATGCACGACGCAACGCAGAGTGCCTGGATACAGCATTTAGCCGTGGTATATTGGCCATATATCACAAACCCCCAAGGTGCTTTATTGCTATTATAAACTGGTTATCAACATAATTAGAGCAGTAAAAATAAATGTTTTGTCATACCCGTGCTATAAGGTCTGATAGGGTAGCCTAGTGGTAAGAGCGTTGGACTAGTAACCGGAAGGTTGGAAGTTCAAATCCCCTAGCTGACAAGGTACAAATCTGTCGTTCTGCCCCTGAACAAGTAGTTAACCCACTGTTCCTAGGCCGTCATTGAAAATAAGAATTTGTTCTTAAACTGACTTGCCTAGTTAAATAAAGGTAATATATATATATAAACCACAGCTTTCAGCTAATCGGCTTTCAGGCTCTTTACCACCCAGTTTATAATCAGATTTAAAAAACAGATACAAATACACCTTATAGAACTTATGGACTGTGAAGAGACACATACACGCTAGCACACCCACTCTACACACACATATATTGTTGTATGGTGGTATTATACATTTTGTAGATTTGTAGTGGTGTAATAATGTTATATGATGTATTGTTTTATATTTTGTTTTATGTGTGATGTAAGTGCTTTAATGTGTTTGGAACCCAGGAAGAGTAGCTTTTGCCTTGGCAGGAACTAATGAGGATCCATAAAACCCCAGGAAGAGTAGCTGCTGCCTTGGCAGGAACTAATGGGGATCCATAATAAACCCCAGGAAGAGTAGCTTTTGCCTTGGCAGGAACTAATGAGGATCCATAAAACCCCAGGAAGAGTAGCTGCTGCCTTGGCAGGAACTAATGGGGATCCATAATAAACCCCAGGAAGAATAGCTGCTGCCTTGGCAGGAACTAATGAGGATCCATAATAAACCCCAGGAAGAATAGCTGTTGCCTTGGCAGGAACTAATGAGGATCCATAATAAACCCCAGGAAGAATAGCTGCTGCCTTGGCAGGAACTAATGAGGATCCATAATAAACCCCAGGAAGAATAGCTGCTGCCTTGGCAGGAACTAATGAGGATCCATAATAAACCCCAGGAAGAATAGCTGCTGCCTTGGCAGGAACTAATGAGGATCCATAATAAACCCCAGGAAGAATAGCTGCTGCCTTGGCAGGAACTAATGGGGATCCATAAAACCCCAGGAAGAGTAGCTGCTGCCTTGGCAGGAACTAATGGGGATCCATAATAAATACAAATACTTGTCCTTCAGACAAGGTGCCTGAAAATGTTGTTTTGTTGTTTGATGCAAGAAACCACTTTACAAAATGCGTTATTATTCCCATACCATTATTGCAGAGAATCAGACAAATTATACTACACTGCCCCTTTAAGATATAATTAAATCTCTTTACCCGCTTTTCAACGATGTCTACAAATGTTCACATTTTGTGCTCTTGTAGGAAGCAATCACTCCCCTATTGTTGACTACAAATGATCTATAACTGGGCTAATAACTCACTAACTAGCAAAGGATATGAACAAATGTGCACAGATGACTACATGATCTGAATAGCACAGATCCATATATGGCAATGGTCTATTTGCATATAGCCCTATTGCAGCTCTGATTGGTTATGCCATACTGGTCTGTGTAGAGTACAGGGCTGAGTCATGCATGTCAATACAATAGAATCCTACTCTGATGCGTTCTACCTATAACAGCGTCTCATAGTTAGTTTTGCACATGAAGTCTTACATGGTTTGTTTTATTTTGTTTCGGTGTGTTGCATTGGAAGTCGATTTGATCACATTTCCCACTGTAAAGGGAAACGTTGATAGTGTTTACTAAGGGGGAAAACTCCAGAAAACTGAGTGAAGTTCAATCGTGTTCTTTGCACGGGCTGATATTTCTTTTGCATGGCAGGCCTAGGTTAGCTGCACACCTGGGCATGAGCGCAGCTTAGAGGGAACATTGCAGACAGGTGTTGGAGCTTCTATGGAGCTGTTAGAATGTGATAGATTGTGATGTGAACTGTTAGAATGTGATGTGAACTGTTAGAGTGTGATGTGAACTGTTAGAATGTGATGTGAACTGTTAGAATGTGATGTGAACTGTTAGAATATGATGTGAACTGTTAGAATGTGATAGATTGTGATGTGAACTGTTAGAATGTGATAGATTGTGATGTGAACTGTTAGAATGTGATAGATTGTGATGTGAACTGTTAGAATGTGATAGATAGAATGTGATGTGAACTGAACTGTTGATGTGATGTGAACTGTTAGAATGTGATAGAATGTGATGTGAACTGTTAGAATGTGATGTGAACTGTTTGATGTGATGTGAACTGTTAGAATGTGATAGAATGTGATGTGAACTGTTAGAATGTGATGTGAACTGTTATATGTGATGTGAACTGTTAGAATGTGATAGATGTGATGTGAACTGTTAGATGTGATGTGAACTGTTAGAATGTAATGTGAACTGTTAGAGTGTGATGTGAACTGTTAGAATGTGATGTGAACTGTTAGAATGTGATGTGAACTGTTAGAATGTGATGTGAACTGTTAGAATATGATGTGAACTGTTAGAATGTGATAGATTGTGATGTGAACTGTTAGAATGTGATAGATTGTGATGTGAACTGTTAGAATGTGATAGATTGTGATGTGAACTGTTAGAATGTGATAGATTGTGATGTGAACTGTTAGATGTGATGTGAACTGTTAGATGTGATGTGAACTGTTAGAATGTGATAGAATGTGATGTGAACTGTTAGAATGTGATGTGAACTGTTTGATGTGATGTGAACTGTTAGAATGTGATAGAATGTGATGTGAACTGTTAGAATGTGATGTGAACTGTTATATGTGATGTGAACTGTTAGAATGTGATAGAATGTGATGTGAACTGTTAGATGTGATGTGAACTGTTAGAATGTAATGTGAACTGTTAGAGTGTGATGTGAACTGTTAGAATGTGATGTGAACTGTTAGAATGTGATGTGAACTGTTAGAATGTGATGTGAACTGTTCGAATGTGATAGATTGGGATGTGAACTGTTAGAATGTGATAGATTGTGATGTGAACTGTTAGAATGTGATAGATTGTGATGTGAACTGTTAGAATGTGATAGATTGTGATGTGAACTGTTAGATGTGATGTGAACTGTTAGATGTGATGTGAACTGTTAGAATGTGATAGAATGTGATGTGAACTGTTAGAATGTGATGTGAACTGTTAGAATGTGATGTGAACTGTTCGATGTGATGTGAACTGTTAGAATGTGATAGAATGTGATGTGAACTGTTAGAATGTGATGTGAACTGTTAGATGTGATGTGAACTGTTAGAATGTGATAGAATGTGATGTGAACTGTTAGAATGTGATAGAATGTGATGTGAACTGTTAGAATGTGATAGAATGTGATGTGAACTGTTAGAATGTGATAGATTGTGATGTGACTGTTAGAATGTGATGTGAACTGTTAGATGTGATGTGAACTGTTAGATGTGATGTGAACTGTTAGAATGTGATGTGAACTGTTAGAATGTGATAGAATGTGATGTGAACTGTTAGAATGTGTTAGAATGTGATGTGAACTGTTAGAATGTGAACGAATGTGATGTGAACTGTTAGAATGTGATAGAATGTGATGTGAACAGTTAGAATGTGATAGATTGTGATGTGAACTGTTAGAATGTGATAGAATGTGATGTGAACTGTTAAAATGTGATAGATTGTGATGTGAACTGTTAGAATGTGATAGAATGCGATGTGAACTGTTAGAATGTGATAGAATGTGATGTGAACTGTTAGAATGTGATAGAATGTGATGTGAACTGTTAGAATGTGATAGATTGTGATGTGAACTGTTAGAATGTGATAGAATGTGATAGAATGCGATGTGAACTGTTAGAATGTGATAGATTGTGATGTGAACTGTTAGAATGTGATAGATTGTGATGTGAACTGTTAGAATGTGATAGATTGTGATGTGAACTGTTAGAATGTGATAAATTGTGATGTGAACTGTTAGAATGTGATGTGAACTGTTAGAATGTGATGTGAACTGTTAGAAAGTGATGTGGACTGTTAGAATGTGATGTGAACTGTTAGATTGTGATGTGAACTGTTAGAATGTGATAGATTGTGATGTGAACTGTTAGAATGTGATAATTGTGATGTGAACTGTTAGATGTGATGTGAACTGTTAGATGTGATGTGAACTGTTAGAATGTGATGTGAACTGTTAGAATGTGATGTGAACTGTTAGAATGTGATGTGAACTGTTAGAATGTGATGTGAACTGTTAGAATGTGATGTGAACTGTTAGAATGTGATGTGAACTGTTAGAATGTGATGTGAACTGTTAGAATGTGATGTGAACTGTTAGAATGTGATGTGAACTGTTAGAATGTAATGTGAACTGTTAGATGTGATGTGAACTGTTATAATGCAATGTGAACTGTTAGATGTGATGTGAACTGTTAGAATGTGATGTGAACTGTTAGAATGTGATGTGAACTGTTAGAATGTGATAGAATGTGATGTGAACTGTTAGAATGTGATGTGAACTGTTAGATGTGATGTGAACTGTTAGAATGTGATGTGAACTGTTAGAATGTGATGTGAACTGTTAGAATGTGATGTGAACAGTTAGAATGTGATAGAATGTGATGTGAACTGTTAGAATGTGATGTGAACTGTTAGAATGTAATGTGAACTGTTAGATGTGAAGTGAACTGTTAGAATGCAATGTGAACTGTTAGAATGCAATGTGAACTGTTAGATGGGATGTGAACTGTTAGAATGTGATGTGAACTGTTAGATGTGATGTGAACTGTTAGAATGTGATGTGAACTGTTAGAATGTGATGTGAACTGTTAGAATGTGATAGAATGTGATGTGAACTGTTAGAATGTGATGTGAACTGTTAGATGTGATGTGAACTGTTAGATGTGAATGTGATGTGAACTGTTAGATGTGATGTGAACTGTTAGAATGTGATGTGAACTGTTAGAATGTGATGTGAACTGTTAAATGTGATGTGTACTGTTAGAATGTGATAGAATGTGATGTGAACTGTTAGAATGTGATAGAATGTGTGATGTGAACTGTTAGAATGTGATAGAATGTGATAGAATGATGTGAACTGTTAGAATGTGATAGAATGTGATGTGAACTGTTAGATGTGATGTGAACTGTTAGAATGTGATGTGAACTGTTAGAATGTGATGTGAACTGTTAGAATGTGATGTGAACTGTTAGATGTGATGTGAACTGTTAGAATGTGAACGAATGTGATGTGAACTGTTAGAATGTGATAGAATGTGATGTGAACAGTTAGAATGTGATAGATTGTGATGTGAACTGTTAGAATGTGATAGAATGTGATGTGAACTGTTAGAATGTGATAGAATGTGATGTGAACTGTTAGAATGTGATAGAATGTGATGTGAACTGTTAGAATGTGATAGATTGTGATGTGAACTGTTAGAATGTGATAGAATGTGATAGAATGCGATGTGAACTGTTAGAATGCGATAGAATGTGATGTGAACTGTTAGAATGTGATAGATTGTGATGTGAACTGTTAGAATGTGATGTGAACTGTTAGAATGTGATGTGAACTGTTAGAAAGTGATGTGAACTGTTAGAATGTGATGTGAACTGTTAGATTGTGATGTGAACTGTTAGAATGTGATAGATTGTGATGTGAACTGTTAGAATGTGATAATTGTGATGTGAACTGTTAGATGTGATGTGAACTGTTAGATGTGATGTGAACTGTTAGAATGTGATGTGAACTGTTAGAATGTGATGTGAACTGTTAGAATGTGATGTGAACTGTTAGAATGTGATGTGAACTGTTAGATGTGATGTGAACTGTTAGAAGGTGATATAATGTGATGTGAACTGTTAGAATGTGATGTGAACTGTTAGAATGTGATGTGAACTGTTAGAATGTAATGTGAACTGTTAGATGTGATGTGAACTGTTATAATGCAATGTGAACTGTTAGATGTGATGTGAACTGTTAGAATGTGATGTGAACTGTTAGAATGTGATAGAATGTGATGTGAACTGTTAGAATGTGATGTGAACTGTTAGATGTGATGTGAACTGTTAGAATGTGATGTGAACTGTTAGAATGTGATGTGAACTGTTAGAATGTGATGTGAACAGTTAGAATGTGATAGAATGTGATGTGAACTGTTAGAATGTGATGTGAACTGTTAGAATGTAATGTGAACTGTTAGATGTGATGTGAACTGTTAGAATGCAATGTGAACTGTTAGATGGGATGTGAACTGTTAGAATGTGATGTGAACTGTTAGATGTGATGTGAACTGTTAGAATGTGATGTGAACTGTTAGAATGTGATGTGAACTGTTAGAATGTGATAGAATGTGATGTGAACTGTTAGAATGTGATGTGAACTGTTAGATGTGATGTGAACTGTTAGAATGTGATGTGAACTGTTAGATGTGATGTGAACTGTTAGAATGTGATAGAATGTGATGTGAACTGTTAGAATGTGATATGTGATGTGATGTGAACTGTTAGAATGTGATAGAATGTGATAGAATGATGTGAACTGTTAGAATGTGATAGAATGTGATGTGAACTGTTAGATGTGATGTGAACTGTTAGAATGTGATGTGAACTGTTAGAATGTGATGTGAACTGTTAGAATGTGATGTGAACTGTTAGATGTGATGTGAACTGTTAGAATGTGATAGAATGTGATGTGAACTGTTAGAATGTTGATGTAGATTGTGATGTGAACTGTTAGAATGTGATGTGAACTGTGATAGATTGTGATGTGAACTGTTAGAATGTGATAGAATGTGATGTGAACTATTAGAATGTGATAGATTGGGATGTGAACTATTAGAATGTGATGTGAACTGTTAGAATGTGATAGAATGTGATGTGAACTGTTAGAATGTGATATAATGTGATGTGAACCTTTAGAATGTGATAGATTGTGATGTTGAACTGTTAGATGTGATGTGAACTGTTAGAATGTGATGTGAACTGTTAGATGTGATGTGAACTGTTAGAATGTGATGTGAACTGTTAGAATGTGATGTGAACTGTTAGAATGTGATAGAATGATGTGAACTGTTAGAATGTGATAGAATGTGATGTGAACTGTTAGATGTGATGTGAACTGTTAGAATGTGATGTGAACTGTTAGATGTGATGTGAACTGTTAGAATGTGATGTGAACTGTTAGAATGTGATGTGAACTGTTAGAATGTGATGTGAACTGTTAGAATGTGATGTGAACTGTTAGATGTGATGTGAACTGTTAGAATGTGATGTGAACTGTTAGAATGTGATGTGAACTGTTAGAATGTGATGTGAACAGTTAGAATGTGATAGAATGTGATGTGAACTGTTAGAATGTGATGTGAACTGTTAGAATGTAATGTGAACTGTTAGATGTGATGTGAACTGTTAGAATGCAATGTGAACTGTTAGATGGGATGTGAACTGTTAGAATGTGATGTGAACTGTTAGATGTGATGTGAACTGTTAGAATGTGATGTGAACTGTTAGAATGTGATGTGAACTGTTAGAATGTGATAGAATGTGATGTGAACTGTTAGAATGTGATGTGAACTGTTAGATGTGATGTGAACTGTTAGAATGTGATGTGAACTGTTAGATGTGATGTGAACTGTTAGAATGTGATGTGAACTGTTAGAATGTGATGTGAACTGTTAAATGTGATGTGAACTGTTAGAATGTGATATAATGTGATGTGAACTGTTAGAATGTGATAGATTGTGATGTGAACTGTTAGAATGTGATAGAATGTGATAGAATGCGATGTGAACTGTTAGAATGTGATAGAATGTGATGTGAACTGTTAGATGTGATGTGAACTGTTAGAATGTGATGTGAACTGTTAGAATGTGATGTGAACTGTTAGAATGTGATGTGAACTGTTAGATGTGATGTGAACTGTTAGAATGTGAACGAATGTGATGTGAACTGTTAGAATGTGATAGATTGTGATGTGAAATGTTAGAATGTGATAGAATGTGATAGATTGTGATGTGAACTGTTAGAATGTGATAGAATGTGATGTGAACTGTTAGAATGTGATAGATTGGGATGTGAACTATTAGAATGTGATGTGAACTGTTAGAATGTGATAGAATGTGATGTGAACTGTTAGAATGTGATATAATGTGATGTGAACTTTAGAATGTGATATGTGACTGTTGATGTTGAACTGTTAGATGTGATGTGAACTGTTAGATGTGATGTGAACAGTTAGAATGTGATAGAATGTGATGTGAACTGTTAGAATGTGATGTGAACTGTTAGAATGTGATAGAATGTGATGTGAACTGTTAGAATGTGATAGAATGTGATGTGAACTGTTAGATGTGATGTGAACTGTTAGAATGTGATGTGAACTGTTAGATGTGATGTGAACTGTTAGAATGTGATGTGAACTGTTGTTAGAATGTGATGTGAACTGTTAGAATGTGATGTGAACTGTTAGAATGTGATGTGAACTGTTAGATGTGATGTGAACTGTTAGAATGTGATAGAATGTGATGTGAACTGTTAGAATGTGATAGATAGAATGTGATGTGAACTGTTAGAATGTGATAGAATGTGATAGAATGTGATGTGAACTGTTAGAATGTGATAGAATAGATGATGTGAACTATTAGAATGTGATAGACTGTTGGGATGTGAACTATTAGAATGTGATGTGAACTGTTAGAATGTGATAGAATGTGATGTGAACTGTTAGAATGTGATATAATGTGATGTGAACCTGTTAGAATGTGATAGATTGTGATGTTGAACTGTTAGATGTGATGTGAACTGTTAGAATGTGATAGAATGTGATGTGAACTGTTAGAATGTGATGTGAACTGTTAGAATGTGATAGAATGTGATGTGAACTGTTAGAATGTGATAGAATGTGATGTGAACTGTTAGATGTGATGTGAACTGTGAACTGTTAGAATGTGATGTGAACTGTTAGATGTGATGTGAACTGTTAGAATGTGATGTGAACTGTTAGAATGTGATGTGAACTGTTAGAATGTGATGTGAACTGTTAGAATGTGATGTGAACTGTTAGAATGTGATGTGAACTGATGTGATATGAACTGTTAGAATGTGATGTGAACTGTTAGAATGTGATAGAATGTGATGTGAACTGTTAGAATGTGATGTGAACTGTTAGAATGTGATGTGAACTGTTAGAATGTGATGTGAACTGTTAGAATGTGATGTGAACTGTTAGAATGTGATGTGAACTGTTAGAATGTGATGTGAACTGTTAGAATGTGATGTGAACTGTTAGAATGTGATAGAATGTGATGTGAACTGTTAGAATGTGATGTGAACTGTTAGATGTGATGTGAACTGTTAGAATGTGATGTGAACTGTTAGAATGTGATGTGAACTGTTAGAATGTGATGTGAACTGTTAGAATGTGATAGAATGTGATGTGAACTGTTAGAATGTGATGTGAACTGTTAGATGTGATGTGAACTGTTAGAATGTGATGTGAACTGTTAGAATGTGATGTGAACTGTTAGAATGTGATGTGAACAGTTAGACTGTGATAGAATGTGATGTGAACTGTTAGAATGTGATGTGAACTGTTAGAATGTAATGTGAACTGTTATGTGAACTGTTAGTGATGTGAACTGTTAGAATGCAATGTGAACTGTTAGATGGGATGTGAACTGTTAGAATGTGATGTGAACTGTTAGAATGTGATGTGAACTGTTAGAATGTGATGTGAACTGTTAGAATGTGATGAACTGTTAGAATGTGAACTGTTAGAATGTGATGTGAACTGTTAGAATGTGATGTGAACTGTTAGATGTGATGTGAACTGTTAGAATGTGATGTGAACTGTTAAATGTGATGTGAACTGTTAGAATGTGATAGAATGTGATGTGAACTGTTAGAATGTGATAGATTGTGATGTGAACTGTTATGTGATAGAATGTGATAGAATGTGATAGAATGTGATGTGAACTGTTAGAATGTGATGTGAACTGTTAGATGTGATGTGAACTGTTAGAATGTGATGTGAACTGTTAGAATGTGATGTGAACTGTTAGAATGTGATGTGAACTGTTAGATGTGATGTGAACTGTTAGAATGTGATAGAATGTGATGTGAACTGTTAGAATGTGATAGATTGTGATGTGAACTGTTAGAATGTGATAGAATGTGATAGAATGCGATGTGAACTGTTAGAATGTGATAGAATGTGATGTGAACTGTTAGAATGTGATAGAATGTGATGTGAACTATTAGAATGTGATAGATTGGGATGTGAACTATTAGAATGTGATGTGAACTGTTAGAATGTGATAGAATGTGATGTGAACTGTTAGAATGTGATATAATGTGATGTGAACCTTTAGAATGTGATAGATTGTGATGTTGAACTGTTAGATGTGATGTGAACTGTTAGATGTGATGTGAACAGTTAGAATGTGATAGAATGTGATGTGAACTGTTAGAATGTGATAGAATGTGATGTGAACTGTTAGAATGTGATAGAATGTGATGTGAACTGTTAGATGTGATGTGAACTGTTAGAATGTGATGTGAACTGTTAGATGTGATGTGAACTGTTAGAATGTGATGTGAACTGTTAGAATGTGATGTGAACTGTTAGAATGTGATGTGAACTGTTAGAATGTGATGAACTGTTAGAATGTGATGTGAACTGTTAGAATGTGATGTGAACTGTTAGAATGTGATGTGAACTGTTAGAATGTGATGTGAACTGTTAGATGTGATGTGAACTGTTAGAAATGTGATGTGAACTGTTAGAATGAACTGATGATGAACTGTTAGAATGTGATGTGAACTGTTAGAATGTGATGTGAACTGTTAGATGTGATGTGAACTGTTAGAATGTGATAGAATGTGATGTGAACTGTTAGAATGTGATAGATTGTGATGTGAACTGTTAGAATGTGATAGAATGTGATAGAATGCGATGTGAACTGTTAGAATGTGATAGAATGTGATGTGAACTATTAGAATGTGATAGATTGGGATGTGAACTATTAGAATGTGATGTGAACTGTTAGAATGTGATAGAATGTGATGTGAACTGTTAGAATGTGATATAATGTGATGTGAACCTTTAGAATGTGATAGATTGTGATGTTGAACTGTTAGAATGTGATAGAATGTGATGTGAACTGTTAGAATGTGATGTGAACTGTTAGAATGATGTGAACTGTTAGAATGTGATAGAATGTGATGTGAACTGTTAGAATGTGATAGAATGTGATGTGAACTGTTAGAATGTGATGTGAACTGTTAGAATGTGATGTGAACTGTTAGATGTGATGTGAACTGTTAGAATGTGATGTGAACTGTTAGAATGTGATGTGAACTGTTAGAATGTGATGTGAACTGTTAGAATGTGATGTGAACTGTTAGAATGTGATGTGAACTGTTAGATGTGATGAACTGTTGAACTGTTAGAATGTGATGTGAACTGTTAGAATGTGATGAACTGTTAGAATGTGATGTGAACTGTTAGAATGTGATGTGAACTGTTAGAATGTGATGTGAACTGTTAGAATGTGATGTGAACTGTTGTTAGAATGTGATGTGAACTGTTAGAATGTGATGTGAACTGTTAGAATGTTAGAATGTGATGTGAACTGTTAGAATGTGATGTGAACTGTTAGAATGTGATGTGAACTGTTAGAATAGAATGTGATGTGAACTGTTAGAATGTGATGTGAACTGTTAGAATGTGATGTGAACTGTTAGAATGTGTTAGAATGTGATGTGAACTGTTAGAATGTGATGTGAACTGTTAGATGTGATGTGAACTGTTAGAATGTGATGTGAACTGTTAGAATGTGATGTGAACTGTTAGAATGTGATGTGAACAGTTAGACTGTGATAGAATGTGATGTGAACTGTTAGAATGTGAATGAACTGATGTGAACTGTTAGAATGTGATGTGAACTGTTAGATGTGATGTGAACTGTTAGAATGCAATGTGAACTGTTAGATGGGATGTGAACTGTTAGATGTGAACTGTTAGAATGTGATGTGAACTGTTAGAATGTGATGTGAACTGTTAGAATGTGATGTGAACTGTTAGAATGTGATGTGAACTGTTAGAATGTGATGTGAATGTTAGAATGTGATGTGAACTGTTAGATGTGATGAACTGTTAAATGTGAACTGTTAGAATGTGATGTGAACTGTTAGAATGTGATGTGAACTGTTAAATGTGATGTGAACTGTTAGAATGTGATAGAATGTGATGTGAACTGTTAGAATGTGATAGATTGTGATGTGAACTGTTAGAATGTGATAGAATGTGATAGAATGCGATGTGAACTGTTAGAATGTGATAGAATGTGATGTGAACTGTTAGATGTGATGTGAACTGTTAGAATGTGATGTGAACTGTTAGAATGTGATGTGAACTGTTAGAATGTGATGTGAACTGTTAGATGTGATGTGAACTGTTAGAATGTGATAGAATGTGATGTGAACTGTTAGAATGTGATAGATTGTGATGTGAACTGTTAGAATGTGATAGAATGTGATAGAATGCGATGTGAACTGTTAGAATGTGATAGAATGTGATAGAATGCGATGTGAACTGTTAGAATGTGATAGATTGTGATGTGAACTGTTAGAATGTGATGTGAACTATTAGAATGTGATAGATTGGGATGTGAACTATTAGAATGTGATGTGAACTGTTAGAATGTGATAGAATGTGATGTGAACTGTTAGAATGTGATATAATGTGATGTGAACCTTTAGAATGTGATAGATTGTGATGTTGAACTGTTAGATGTGATGTGAACTGTTAGATGTGATGTGAACAGTTAGAATGTGATAGAATGTGATGTGAACTGTTAGAATGTGATGTGAACTGTTAGAATGTGATAGAATGTGATGTGAACTGTTAGAATGTGATAGAATGTGATGTGAACTGTTAGATGTGATGTGAACTGTTAGAATGTGATGTGAACTGTTAGATGTGATGTGAACTGTTAGAATGTGATGTGAACTGTTAGAATGTGATGTGAACTGTTAGAATGTGATGTGAACTGTTAGAATGTGATGTGAACTGTTTGTGAGATGTGATATGAACTGTTAGAATGTGATGTGAACTGTTAGAATGTGATGTGAACTGTTAGAATGTGATGAACTGTTGAATTAGAATGTGATGTGAACTGTTAGAATGTGATGTGAACTGTTAGAATGTGATGTGAACTGTTAGAATGTGATGTGAACTGTTAGATGTGATATGAACTGTTAGAATGTGATGTGAACTGTTAGAATGTGATGATTGTGATGTGAACTGTTAGAATGTGATAATGATGTGAACTGTTAGAATGTGATGTGAACTGTTAGATGTGATGTGAACTGTTAGAATGTGATGAACTGTTGAACTGAACTGTTAGAATGTGATGTGAACTGTTAGAATGTGATGTGAACTGTTAGAATGTGATGTGAACTGTTAGAATGTGATGTGAACTGTTAGAATGTGATGTGAACTGTTAGAATGTGATGTGAACTTTTAGATGTGATGTGAACTGTTAGAAGGTGATATAATGTGATGTGAACTGTTAGATTGTGATGTGAACTGTTAGAATGTAATGTGAACTGTTAGATGTGATATGAACTGTTATAATGCAATGTGAACTGTTAGATGTGACGTGAACTGTTATAATGCAATGTGAACTGTTAGATGTGATGTGAACTGTTAGAATGTGATGTGAACTGTTAGAATGTGATGTGAACTGTTAGAATGTGATAGAATGTGATGTGAACTGTTAGAATGTGATGTGAACTGTTAGATGTGATGTGAACTGTTAGATGTGATGTGAACTGTTAGAATGCAATGTGAACTGTTAGATGGAATGTGAACTGTTAGAATGTGATGTGAACAGTTAGATGTGATGTGAACTGTTAGAATGTGATGTGAACTGTTAGAATGTGATGTGAACTGTTAGAATGTGATAGAATGTGATGTGAACTGTTAGAATGTGATGTGAACTGTTAGATGTGATGTGAACTGTTAGAATGTGATGTGAACTGTTAGATGTGATGTGAACTGTTAGAATGTGATGTGAACTGTTAAATGTGATGTGAACTGTTAGAATGTGTTAGAATGTGATGTGAACTGTTAAATGTGATGTGAACTGTTAGAATGTGATAGAATGTGATGTGAACTGTTAGAATGTGATAGATTGTGATGTGAACTGTTAGAATGTGATAGAATGTGATAGAATGCGATGTGAACTGTTAGAATGTGATAGAATGTGATGTGAACTGTTAGATGTGATGTGAACTGTTAGAATGTGATGTGAACTGTTAGAATGTGATGTGAACTGTTAGAATGTGATGTGAACTGTTAGAATGTGATAGAATGTGATGTGAACTGTTAGAATGTGATGTTAACTGTTAGATGTGATGTGAACTGTTAGAATGTGATGTGAACTGTTAGAATGTGATGTGAACTGTTAGAATGTGATGTGAACTGTTAGAATGTGATGTGAACTGTTAGAATGTGATAGAATGTGATGTGAACTGTTAGATGTGAACTGTTAGAATGTTAGAATGTGATGTGATGTGAACTGTTAGAATGTGATGTGAACTGTTAGAATGTGATGTGAACTGTTAGAATGTGATGTGAACTGTTAGATGTGATGTGAACTGTTAGAATGTGATAGAATGTGATGTGAACTGTTAGAATGTGATGTGAACTGTTAGAATGTGATGTGAACTGTAAGATGTGATGTGAACTGTTAGAATGTGATAGATTGTGATGCGAACTGTTAGAATGTGATGTGAACTGTTAGATGTGATGTGAACTGTTAGAATGTGATAGAATGTGATGTGAACTGTTAGAATGTGATGTGAACTGTTAGAATGTGATGTGAACTGTTTGAATGTGATGTGAACTGTTAGAATGTGATAGAATGTGATTTGAAGTTTTAGGTAGAGAAGAGTGATCAAAGACAATGCTACGTGCAGTGACAAGGTTGGCCGTTGTGACATCACCCGCACACATCCTGCTCATCACCCGCAAACATCCTGCTCATCACCCGCACACATCCTGCTCATCACCCGCACACATCCTGCTCATCACCCGCACACATACTGCCCATCACCCACACACAGACTGTGCATCACCCACACACATAATGCTCCTCGCCCACACACAGATGCTGTACATTCCATTATTCAAGACACATGCACGTCCACAGAGACACACACACAACCACACACACACACAATCACACACACACACACATAACCAAACACACACACACACAACCACAAACATAACCTATGGCTGACGGGCTTTGCCTACTGTGTGGGTTTTTAGCCAGAGTTTTTGACCACAGTGGTGATTCTGCAGGAGTGATCTATGACGTTTGACCTCTGTTCTAGCAGATTGGATTGGTTCTCCCATCAGGTTGCTGGCTGGCTGCCCAGACTGGGGGATCCAGTCTGCAGTAACAGGACCATGGATAGGATTGCTTCTCCCAGCAGGTTGCTGGCTGGCTGCCCAGACTGGGGGATCCAGTCTGCAGTAACAGGACCATGGATAGGATTGCTTCTCCCAGCAGGTTGCTGGCTGGCTGCCCAGACTGGGGGATCCAGTCTGCAGTAACAGGACCATGGATAGGATTGCTTCTCCCAGCAGGTTGCTGGCTGGCTGCCCAGACTGGGGGATCCAGTCTGCAGTAACAGGACCATGGATAGGATTGGTTCTCCCAGCAGGTTGCTGGCTGGCTGCCCAGACTAGAGGATCCAGTCTGCAGTAACAGGACCTTGGATAGGATTGGTTCTCCCAGCAGGTTGCTGGCTGGCTGCCCAGACTAGGGGATCCAGTCAGTGTGTGTGTGTGTGTGTGTGTGTGTGTGTGTGTGTGTGTGTGTGTGTGTGTGTGTGACTGTTATCACTAACATTTGACACCACCCTTACTCTGGCAAGAACTCCTTTCTTCCATTTTAAACAGTGTAATAATATTTTTTAAATATATTCTATTGCAAAAAATTATCCAATTGATTGTTTAAGTAGTATTTAAAGCTGGATTTGTTTATGGTGAAAGAGCATCTTCCATGTGATATGTTAGAACAACAAAGAAGTTACTGCAAACAACAAACACTGACATCACTGCACGGCCGATAGTACAGCAGAATGTGTATCTGTTTCACCAAGCTGCTCACCCCTGTTCGAACTCTCCAACCTCAGTTCAGTCTAAAAACTACAGCATTAGCAAAGGCACAGGGAGGAAGAGTGGGACTGTTTCGCCTAATGCGGATTCCACCTTTAAGACACATTAGGACCCAATAAATGTGTATTCTCATGTGTAAAAAATGTGTATTTTTTGTTGTCTTTAAATGATAAAGTTTTCGCCTTGGTTTTGTTGAATATGTAAACTCATGAGTACTGTCAGGTACAAATAATGTGGGGTGCTGTCATCAGTCCAATGGAATGTGTGTTTGCTTCTGAGACACTAGAATGGTGAACAGACTCGATGAATCCGTCCACCTGTGAATTGAATGGAAAATTCCATTAGCCATAAAAAGGCTGTATTCTCCAGTTGCCTAAGGGACTAAATGTTGTTTGTTGAGTGTCCAGAGCTGTGCTCAAAGACACTCATCTCCCAGCGGAGCCAATGGGAAGGCTCCACAGATGTGACTGGTGTGTGTGATGGGCTTATGTGTGTGTGTGTGAATCTCCTTTCAGAGATCCTTGCATCCTTGCTGGTCTTGGATCAGTTCCACTTTCTCTGTCTCTCGCTCTCGTTCTCTCTCTCTCTGTTAAGGTTACCAGAGCAAGTGAAATAAACAATAAACTCTCTCTCTCCCTCTCTCTCTCCCTCTCTCTCTTTCTCTCTCTCTCCTCTCTCTCTCTCTCTCCCTCTCTCTCTCTCTCTCTCCCTCTCTCTCTCTCTCTCCCTCTCTCCCTCTCTCCCTCTCTCTCTCCCTCTCTCTCTCTCTCTCTCATGGAAAAATACTCTATCTGTTCACAGAGAAGTTTCACAGCCAGGAGCAAGAATAATGGAGGAGCCACTGTTTCACAAGTGCTGACCTCTGCCAGCTTGCGAGGACAGGATTGTGAGAGCTGGATTCACTAAATTGGGTGACCTGCAAGAAGAGTCTGGGAGGATTTCTACCAGGAACATTACAGAGTCTTCCTCCATAAACTCCACCGGACTGTAGCTGGTTAGGTGGGGCCCGGCCTAGAAAATCACCCAGAAAAGAATGTTCTGTTTTTTAAGGGGGAATGCATATTTTTGAACAGAACACAAATATTTTCTTAGGTTTTGCCACAACAAATTATATTGAAAAAGTGTTTGAATGACTAGATTACTAACACACTCCCTTCCCTGAAAATCCCACCCCCAAAAATGAACCAACTCTCAACTCTACCAACTCTATGACTCTCAAACATCTCAACCCCTTCCCTGAAAACCCCACCCTTAGTGATCGATTGACAGGCCAAACTTTTAAGAATGTGGTCAGGATAATGCGTGACAATGAGGAAATTAAATCAAAATAGGGAGGAATAATATTGTTTTACCCAATAAGAATGATAATATTTTAATTGGTAGGTTAAGAAAAAGCATTGTTAAATAACACATTACATTTTCGTTTTCTTATTGTCACATAAAATGCAATAACAATAATGTAGTACAATTACAAATGTCAATTTTATTTGTCTTACAAATTCTTTCTCAATATGGCAGTGTTATCTGGTGGGGTATTGAAAAAGAACCGTCGGCTTGAAAATGTAAACTGGAGTTTTGCATAACATTTTTGTCACATAAAATAAGATTGAAAACGTATTATTAATTTATCATAATCATTATGACTTTTTCGGGGGGATATACAGTATATATTCATAAATTGTGTCCCCAAATCTGCAATAAAAAATAATAAATGCTCCAGTAATATGGGTCACATTTGAACTATTTGGGTTATCAGGGGTGATAATGGCCTTTTAACAACGCAGCAAGTAGGCTACATATTTAACAACGCAGCAAGTAGGCTACATATTTAACAACGCAGCAAGTAGGCTATATATTTTACAACGCAGCAAGTAGGCTACATATTTTACAACGCAGCAAGTAGGCTACATATTTAACAACGCAGCAAGTAGGCTGCATATTTAACAACACAGCAAGTAGGCTACATATTTAACAACGCAGCAAGTAGGCTACATATTTAACAACGCAGCAAGTAGGCTACATATTTAACAACGCAGCAAGTAGGCTACATATTTAACAACGCAGCAAGTAGGCTACATATTTAACAACGCAGCAAGTAGGCTACATATTTAACAACGCAGCAAGTAGGCTACATATTTAACAATGCAGCAAGTAGGCTACATATTTTACAACGCAGCAAGTAGGCTACATATTTAACAACGCAGCAAGTAGGCTACATATTTAACAACATAGCAAGTAGGCTACATATTTAACAACGCAGCAAGTATGCTGCATATTTTACAACGCAGCAAGTAGGCTACATATTTTACAACGCAGCAAGTAGGCTACATATTTAACAACGCAGCAAGTAGGCTACATATTTAACAACGCAGCAAGTAGGCTAGGCATATTTTAACAAAGGCAGCAAGTAGGCTACATATTTAACAACGTAGCAAGTAGGCTATATATTTAACAACGCAGCAAGTATGCTGCATATTTAACAACGCAGCAAGTAGGCTACATATTTAACAACGCAGCAAGTAGGCTACATATTTTACAACGCAGCAAGTAGGCTACATATTTTACAACGCAGCAAGTAGGCTACATATTTTACAACGCAGCAAGTAGGCTACATATTTTACAACGCAGCAAGTAGGCTACATATTTAATAACGCAGCAAGTAGGCTACATATTTAACAACGCAGCAAGTAGGCTACATATTTTACAACGCAGCAAGTAGGCTACATATTTAACAACGCAGCAAGTAGACTACATATTTAACAACACAGCAAGTAGGTTACATATTTTACAACGCAGCAAGTAGGCTACATATTTAACAACGTAAGAATGAAAAGTACGTGAATTAACGAAAGTGTGGTCTCAGCAAACACATTACTTGACCGTTTCGTTTTTCCTCTGACATAGACTAACCCTAACCTTAACCCTAACCCAAACATTAATCCCAAACCCCTAAACTTAACCCTAACTCCGAACCCTAACCCTTAACCTAAACCCTTACCATAATTCTAACCCTAACTCTAAACCTTAAATATTATCTTTCCTTGTGGGGACTGACGAAATGTCCCCACTTGCCAGAATTTTCTCTCTTTCTCTCTACGTCTCTCTCCCACTCCCCCTCCCCCTCCCCTCTCTCTAACTCTCTCTCTCTTCTCTCTCTCTCTCTCTCTCTCTCCCTCTCACACACACACACACACACACACACACACACACACACACACACACACACACACACACACACACACACACACACACACACACATGGGTGTCCGAAACGGAGCTACCTGGGAGGCCTCAGCCGGTTTGTCGGGTTCCCCTGCCTCAGCTGGCTCAACGGGTTTCCATACCTCAGCAGGTTCGATAGGCTCCCATGCCTCAGCTCACTTAAGCTCCCATGCTTCAGAGGGCTCGATAGGCTCCCATGCTTCAGAGGGCTCGATAGGCTCCCATGCTTCAGAGGGCTCGATAGGCTCCCATGCCTCAGCTTGCTTAATAGGCTCCCATGCTTCAGAGGGCTCGATAGGCTCCCATGCTTCAGAGGGCTCGATAGGCTCCCATGCCTCAGCTTGCTTAATAGGCTCCCATGCTTCAGAGGGCTCGATAGGCTCCCATGCTTCAGAGGGCTCGATAGGCTCCCATGCTTCAGAGGGCTCGATAGGCTCCCATGCTTCAGAGGGCTCGATAGGCTCCCATGCTTCAGCGGGCTCGATAGGGCTCCCATGCTTCAGCGGGCTCGATAGGTTCCCATGCTTCAGCGGGCTCGATAGGTTCCCATGCTTCAGAGGGCTCGATAGGGCTCCCATGCTTCAGCGGGCTCGATAGGTTCCCATGCCTCAGCTGGCTCGATAGGTTCCCATGCTTCAGCTGGCTCGATAGGTTCCCATGCCTCAGCTGGCTCGATAGGTTCCCATGCTTCAGCGGGCTCGATAGGTTCCCATGCCTCAGCTGGCTCGATAGGTTCCCATGCTTCAGCGGGATCGATAGGTTCCCATGCTTCAGAGGGCTCGATAGGGCTCCCATGCTTCAGCGGGCCCATGCTTCAGGGCTCCCATGCTTCAGAGGGCTCGATAGGCTCCCATGCTTCAGCGGGCTCGATAGGCTCCCATGCTTCAGCGGGCTCGATAGGCTCCCATGCTTCAGAGGGCTCGATAGGTTCCCATGCTTCAGCGGGCTCGATAGGCTCCCATGCTTCAGCGGGCTCGATAGGGCTCCCATGCTTCAGCGGGCTCGATAGGTTCCCATGCTTCAGCGGGCTTGTCAGGCTCTCATTCCTCAGCCGGTTTGTCAGGTTCAGTCCGCTCCGGATCCCCAGGATCGTCCCTTTTGGTTGGCGTCCTGCGGCTGGAGCCGAATGCGCTGGGGAGAGGGTACCGTCATGTGTGCTCCCTCTCTGGCCTCTAGGTCACCAGGCTGCTCATTATGGCGCACACCTGTCATCATCGTTATGCGCACCTGCGTGTCATTAGACTCACATGGACATTACTTCCCTGATTACCTTCCCTATATATGTCACTCCCTTTGCACGTCTGTGAGTTGTTCGTGTTTCTTCATTTGTTTTATGTTGTCTTTATTTATTAAAGCACTCACTCCCTGTACTTGCTTCCCGACTCCCAGCGCACTAGTTACAAGCATGTTGAGAAATATGTCAGTCCTATGGCAGGTTATGAGTATGTTGAGAAATATGTCAGTCCTATGGCAGGTTATGAGTATGTTGAGAAATATGTCAGTCCTATGGCAGGTTATGAGTATGTTGAGAAATATGTCAGTCCTATGGCAGGTTATGAGTATGTTGAGAAATATGTCAGTCCTATGGCAGGTTATAAGCATGTTGAGAAATATGTCAGTCCTATGGCAGGTTATGAGTATGTTGAGAAATATGTCAGTCCTATGGCAGGTTATAAGCATGTTGAGAAATATGTCAGTCCTATGGCAGGTTATAAGCATGTTGAGAAATATGTCAGTCCTATGGCAGGTTATAAGCATGTTGAGAAATATGTCAGTCCTCTGTGACTTGTCAACTGATACAGTATTACTTCTCTCTCTGCTTGAAATTCATCCGATAAAGTGCATCAATAAAATTCAGACAATAATTGGAATATATTTTTTATTTTATACCAGGTATTTCAGTAGTGCATTGAACTAGGCACTACATAATTTTGGTGCAGTGGTTATCAGTTTCAGCAGTTTGATCAAGTGATAGTTAATTATATTGTTAACAATTGACAAGAAAATCCTATCGACAGTAAAGTGAATATTGCATTTTGAAAAGCAGATGCTAACAGTAAATATGGATCCACTTTAAAGAGTGATTTGAAAGAGTGATTTGTTGCAGTGATCAAGTGACTTTGTGAATGTGTTTGTTGTACTCAATCAATTGAAAATGTGCTTAGACTTCTGATGAGCCATTCTGATGAGCCATTCTGATGAGCCATTCTGATGAGCCATTCTGATGAGCCATTCTGATGATATGTTTAGATGTTTGTGCTCAGCACCAAAGTGATTGAAAGAAATCAGGTAATTGCCTACAGTATGTTTTCATTGTAAGAAACACAGGAAAAAAGAGAACAGAGAGGGCAGGGGAAGGGAAAAAGATAGGAAAAACGAGGGGGCTGGGCTCTGAGAAAAGGAATGAATTGGGTAGGTCATGAAGTGCAGGGTCTCTTGGCACAAGAAATAATGAAATATCAAAATAATATATATATACCACCAAGCTTAGCACAGCAATATTCTTTAAAAAATATATTGGAACAAAAATATTGAATTTTCCCTACAAACGTCAGAATGGTACTGTAATTAATATGCGGAGTGAGGGTGAAATAATGATGCTGGGTGGTGGGAGGACTGCGTGGGTGATGCTTCACATTGTTCCCTCTCCCAGTTCGCTACACTGTAATTGCTATAAGTGCTGTCATTAGCACTCCATTGAGCCCCAAAGTGTGGGATCGAATCATTTTATCCTATAGTTTATTTCAGAAACACCCGGGGAGTTACTTTACCTCCCTTCCAGCCCACCAGAACTGAATCTTTTGATTAGCAGTGGCAACAGTTATCTGAAGAAAGTAGTTAGCTGAAGACAGCAGTTAGCTGAAGATAGTAGTTAGCTGAAGATAGCAGTTAGCTGAAGATAGCAGTTAGCTGAAGATAGTAGTTAGCTGAAGACAGCAGTTAACTGAAGATAGTAGTTAGCTGAAGACAGTAGTTAGCTGAAGATAGTAGTTAACTGAAGATAGCAGTTAACTGAAGATAGTAGTTAGCTGAAGATAGTAGTGAAATTTGTCAGGTTACATTTCTCCAGACCTATTTCCCAGCTGTTTCCCCCAAAAACCTACTGTAACTTTAATGTCTAAAATAGAAAACTTCTCCTTCAACAGAATGTGATAAAGAAGTATTAGCTCTGTGTTGAATCGACATGTCACACTACATTCAAACGCATAATGTTGTCTATATTCAACTGGCAGTAAGCACAGGGGAGACTGCTGAGCCTCAATCTGTCTCTGCAAGTGTTTTCACCATGGTCCTCCTCCTGCTACTCCTGAGGAAGGGGAGAGCTGGGAGGAGAGCCACTAGTGTGCGTGTACATGTTTGTACGTGCGCTTGTGTTTGTTTGCTTGTGTTTATCCAATGATGGAAAGGTACATAAACAAATAGATAAATAAATAATGTGTCGTTCGTGAAGATGATTCTTGGCCAATTGTGGCCGTCCAGCTAATTAGTCTCCCTGGGCCGGGTTGTGTCTGCTTTAATGAATATTCATGAACTGAGGAGCAGCAGCGCTGGCGGGCGGGTGCATAACAAATGTTTATTTCTGCTTGGAGTCGGGGGTGTAGAGGAATGTGTGTGTCTTTGGTGGACCGGGGACGGGGTGTTTGTGTGTATGTGTGTGCGCGTGTATGCATTTGTGTGGCTCCCATGTGTGTGGCTATGTGTGTGTCTCCCACCACTCCTCTCTGGGGCTCAGCGTGTACAGGCAGACGGATGACGTGGGGACCACGGTGACACATGGATGAGGCGGAGAGATATGGAGCTACGAGGTCAAAGGTCTTGGTGATGAGATGTAAACACAGAGTGGAGCATGAGGAGGTAGGTGGTGGTGCTGCTCAATACTCCTAGGGCTTATACAGGAGAGAGAGAGAGCGAGAGAGAAAGAGAGAGCAGATGGGAGCAGATGAGATACACAGGTAACCCAAATTGAATTTCATGAATAAATGTACGTACAAATCCCAACCAAAAGCCATGGATTACAGCACTGAGCTAAATTGTAGAGCTGCTGCTTTCAAGGAGCATCAAGGATGCTTAAAATAAATCCCACTATGCCCTCTGACAAACCATCAAACAGGCAAAGCGTGTATACAGGACTAAGATTGAATCCTACTACACCGGCTCCAACTCTCGTCGGATATGGCAGGGCAAACCATTACTGACTACAAAGGGAAGTCCAGCCGCGAGCTGCCCAGTGACACAAGCCTACCAGACAGGCAAAATTACTTCTGTGCTCGCTTTGAGGCAAGCAACACTAAAACATGCATGTGTGATCACGCTCACCGTAGCCGATGTGAGGAAGACCTTTAAACAGGTCAACATTCAGACAGATTACCAGGACTCGGTCACTGACCGAGTCTGTAACAGTTACATGTTTCAAGCAGACAACCTTAGTTCCTGTGCAAAAAAAACAAGGTAACATGTCTAAACGACTACCGACCCGTATTACTCAAGTCTGTAGCCATGAAGTGCTTTGAAAGGCTGGTCATGGCTCACATCAACACCATAATCCGAGAAACCCTAGACTCACCCCAACAGATCCACAGATGTCGCAATCTCTATTGCACTCCACACTGCCTGAGGCTGATGCCATGCAGGTGTTTGTACACATGCATATAAACACACTCTCATTCAAATAAACGCATAGAAGAATACACACATACATGTAATAGACATGCACACAAACATATACAGTTGTCATTGCTGTTATGATTTTAGTTGTCCTTGATGTCCTTAGTTTTTTTTAGTTTTTTTTTGCATTGTTTTCTGTTTTCTTCTGTCTTTTTCTTTTTTCTCTTTAGTTCATTCTCTTGGTTGTTGGTGCATTGGGGGGGCAGTGGGAGGGATCTCGATGTCACTTATTGACTTTAATTCTTTTGTTATGTCTTTGTTTTAGTATGGCCAGGGCGTGAGTTGGGTGGGTTGTCTATGTTCTTTTTTCTATGATTTGGGATTTCTGTGTTTGGCCTGGTATGGTTCTCAATCAGAGGCAGCTGTCAATCATTGTCCCTGATTGAGAACCATACTTAGGTAGCCTGGTTTCACCTTTGAGTTGTGGGTGATTATTTTCTGTAGTGTATGTTTACCATCCAGAACTGTTTTGTTTATCGTTTTTGTTGTTTTGTTCGAGTATTCGTTTTCATTAAAAGGCATAATGAATACTTACCATGCTGCACCTTGGTCCTCCTCTCTTTCTCCCAACGACGAACATTACACTCGAATGGTTGAGGGACAGCTATTGGGGAACTGTGGGTCTCTGAATGGGAGTCTGTTGGATGGCTGATATGGTGTAGTTGTTGAGTGGCTTCACTGCAAGTATATTGTAAGTTTCGGATATTCAAAAAAAAAAAAAAAAAAAAAAAAAAGCTCATCACTAAGCTAAGGATCCTGGGTCTAAACACCTCCCTCTGCAACTGGATCCTGGACTTCTTGACGGGCCACCCCCTGGTGCTGAGGGTAGGCAACAACAAATCTGCCATGCTGATCCTCAACACGGGGGCCCCTCAGGGGTGCATGCTTAGTCCCCTCCTGTACGCCCATGACTGCGTGGCCAAGCATGACTCCAACCCCATCATTACGTTTGCAGACGACACAATGGTGGTAGGCCTGATCACCGACTACGATGAGAAAGCCTATAGGGAGGAGGTTAGAGACCTGGCAGTGTGGTGCCAGGACAATAACCTCTCCCTCAACGTGACCAAGACAAGGAGATGATCGTGGACTACAGGGAAAAGAGGGCAGAGCACATCCCCATTCTCATCGTCGGGGCTGTAGGGAAGCAGCTTGAGATATTCAAGTTCATTGGTGTACACATCACCAACAAACTATCATGGTCCAAACACACCAAGACAGTCGTGAAGAGGGCACAACAAAACCTATTCCCCCTCAGGAGACTGAAAAGATTTGGCATGGGTCCTCAGATCCTCAAAAGGTTCTACAGCTGCACCATTGAGACCCTCCCGACAGGTTGTGTCACTGCCTGGTTTGGCAAACGTTTGGCCTCCGACTGCAAGGCACTACAGAGGGTAGTGCGTACGGCCCAGTACATCACTGGGGCCAAGCTTCCTGCATCCAAGTGAAAGTGTGATTGATAATATTAATATACAGTATTGCTTAATGTTTCCAGTTTGAGGAAATTCTGTATGCTTTTTTCCAGAGTTTAAAAACATGCCCCCCCCTCACACACACACACACACACACACACACACACACACACACACACACACACACACACACACACACACACACACACACACACACACACACACACACACACACACACAGACACACACACAGACATGCATACACACACACACACACACACACACACACACACACACACACACACACACACACACACACACACACACACACACACACACACACAGACACACACACAGACATGCATACACACTAGACCCAATGTAAATGAATTATAATCACTTGTTTATTTTATATATGTTCCATTTTATTTGAAGATTGTGGGCAATAAAGTACATTCGCATTTAAAGCAACGTCTTTGGTTTATTGGATATTTCTCTGATTAAAATGTGTGACCGAAAGGAATTCGGCAGAGCTGTAACCCTCTGGGAGTGTGTGCAGGTTTTGTCAGCTGGAGCAGAAACAGGGCCCCAGCAGCCCTCACATATGTACAGGGTTCCCAGGAGTGGCAGGCAGATAAATATATTATTGTTCTGCTGAAGTATTTTCGTACGTGCCAAGGCCATTCCCTGGCTACCCATCTACATCGCTCCAGTCTCACTGATGTTTGTTCTCCACAGTGAATGCATGTAGCGATCGATAAAGCAGCATCATTCAATTCAGGATGCGTCGTCTGGGACCCAAGGCCAAGGAATGGAGCGAGAGATGACCTGGAGGTAGTTCCAGAACTCAGCTTTTTATGAAGCAGAAAAACAGAGATGTGTGGCTGACAAGGGAAACAAATAAAACACTCTCCTTCCCGCTCTCTCTAACACACACACGCACACACACACACACACACACACACACACACACACACACACACACACACACACACACACACACACACACACACACACACACGTCTGTAAAAATATAAATACATTGTAATTGTTTATTTTATGTATGCTCCATTTTATTTTAGGATTAGAGATATCTAGACCTACAACTCTTTCGAGTGCAGTTTAAAACACTGAAGGTTTATCATTAATATTCTCATTAATAACTGACAACATTCTATACTGAATACATATTTGAGTAATAATCCATAATAGATTGACCAATAGTTACTGTATTGTGATTGTTTTGAGTTGTAGTTAGTCAACAAGTAGTGCCCCAAGGTGGGATTGAACCGTGTCTCAAAGGCAGCAGAAAAGGTCAAATAATGTCACATGTATTTTCGCTATACACGTCAGGCCGAGGCGAATCAGAGGCAGATGTTTACACCCATCCACCATCCCCATCCACAACGCTATTTCAAAACCGAAACCTACTTGAAGGTAACAGCTCTCACTGTTGCCCCCTAGTGGCAGGTTTCCACTTCATCTCCCAACGTCCTCAGACATGGATGGACGTCTAATCCTGACTTGTATTACGTGCAACCTGGCTGTCGATGTCACCCAACTCCTCTGCACACTCCACCGGCTTTCAGTCAAAGCTCGCATCCACTACAAGACCATGGTGCTTGCCGACAGAGCAGCTAGAGTAACTGCCTCTCCCTATCTTCAGGCTGTGCTCAAACCCTACACCCCAACCAGAGTACACCTACAGAGGGCATCTCCCACTCAGCCCAGTCCAAGCTCTCCTCTCTCCTGGCACCACAATGTTGGAACCAGCTTCACCCTGGAGCGAGGACATTAGCACTGCTATTAGCACTGACTTTTCAGATAGCTATTTTATTTTGGAAAAATGTACTTACTATGACTGAGCTATGTGGCTGTCCCACCTAGCTATTTTAAAATGAATGCACTAACTGTAAGTCGCTCTGGATAAGAGCGTCTGCTAAATCACTAAAATGTAAATAGGAAGAGAGAGAGTGAGAGCACGAGAGAGAGAGAGGAGAGAGGGAAGGAGAATTATAGGAGGAGAAAGGGAGAAACCGAGGGAGGATCAATGAAGGAGGAAAGCCGAGACTTGTGCTTCACACAGAGAGGATTATGGGGAGATATGGAAACAATGTGCCGGGCAGCACAAAGTGCCACAGCAGCACCATGACTCAAACAGGCAAACTGAGAGACAGCCAGAAAGGAAGTGTACTGCATTTCAAACTACTTGAAAGGGCTGTAGGAGAGACAGGGAACTACTGTACCACAAAGAAATGTGATGAAACTGTGTGTTTTCTTTCAGATGAACTATAGTGTTTTCAGCATTTTCAGCGTTTTCAGTGTTTTCAGTGTTTTCTATTAGATTAACTGTAGTGTTTTCAGTGTTTTCTATTAGATTAACTACATTATACTTCAAGCGAGGGGTCAGGGGAAGAGCCTGCTAGATGAGGTGGGGCCTTGATATAGAGTACCAGTCAAAAGGTTGGACACACCTACTAATTCAAGTGTTTTTATTTATTTTGACTGTTTCTACATTGTAGAATAATAGTGAAGACATCAAAACTATTAAATAACACATATGGAGTCATGTAATAACCAAAAAAAAGTGTTAAACAAATCAAAATATATTTTATATTTGAAATTCTTCAAAGTAGCCACCCTTTGCCTTGATAACAGCTTTGTACACTCTTGGCATTCTCTCAACCAGTTTCACCTGGAATGCTTTTCCAACAGTATTGAAGGAGTTACCATATATGCTGAGCACTGGTTGGCTGCTTTTCCTTCACTCTGCAGTTCAACTCATCCCAAATCCTCTCATTTGAGTTCAGGTCGGGTGATTGTGTAGGCCAGGTCATCTGATGAACATTCCATCACTCTCTTTCTTGGTCAAATAGCCCTTACATAGCCTGGGGATGTGTTTTGGGTCATTGTCCTGTTGAAAAACAAATGATAATCCCACGAAGCACAACCCAGATGGGATGGCGTATCGCTGCAGAATGCTGTGGTAGCCATGCTGGTTAAGTGTGCCTCTAAATAAATCACAGACAGTGTCAGCAGCAAAGCACCCCCACACCATCACACCTTCTCTTCCTTGCTTCACAGTGGGAACCACACACGCGAAGATCATCCGTTCACCTACTCTTCGACTCACAAAGACATGCCGGTTGGAACCATAAATGTTTAATTTGGACTCATCAGACTAAAGGACAAATTTCCACCAGTCTAATGTGTCACACAATGATCAGTTTCACCTGTCCTTGTTATTGTCTCCACCCCCTCCAGGTGTTGCTTGTTATCCCTGGTGTATGTATCCCTGTGTTTCCTGTCTCTCCAATGCCAGTTCATCTTGTATGTTCCAAGTCAACCAGCGTGGTTTTCTCATGCCCCTACCTTTTCTATTCTCTTTTACTTGTCCTCCCGGTTTTGACCCATGCCAGTTTTCTGGACTCTGTACCCACCTGCCCTGACCTCGAGCATGCCTGCCACACTGTACCTCCTGGACTCTGTTCCCACCTGCCCTGACCTCGAGCATGCCTGCCACACTGTACCACCTGCACTCTGAACTGGTTTTGAACTTTTGCCTGTTCATGACCATTCTCTTGCCTACCTCTTTTGGATATAATAAATATCAAAGACTCAAAACATCTGCCTCTCGTGTCTGCATCTGGGTCTCTCCTTGTGCCCTTATAGTTGAGATATGTCTGTTACTTGAACCCTGTGAATAATCTATTTGGGCTGCCGTCTGAGATGCAGTTAACTCTAATGAACTTAACCTCTGCAGCAGAGGTAACTCTGGGTCTTCCTTTCCTGTGGCGGTCCTCATGAGAGCCAGGTTCATCATAACGCTTGCTGGTTTTTGCAACTGCACTTGAAGAAAATGTTCTGGATTGACTGACCTCCATGTCTTAAAGTAATGATGGACTGTAGTTTCTCTTTGCCTTTTTGAGCTGTTCTTGCCGTAATATGGACTTGGTCTTTTACCAAATAGGGCTATCTTCTGTATACCACCCCTACCTTGTCACAACACAACTGATTGGCTCAAACGCATTAAGAAGGAAATAAATTCCAGGCAGGCAGGCAGACAGGCAGACAGGCAGGCAGGCAGGCAGGCAGGCAGGCAGGCAGGCAGGCAGGCAGGCAGGCAGGCAGGCAGGCAGGCAGGCAGGCAGGCAGGCAGGCAGGCAGTTTAAGGCAGGCAGGCAGGCAGGCAGGCAGGCAGGCAGGCAGGCAGGCAGGCAGGCAGGCAGGCAGAAAGGCAGGCAGGCAGGCAGGCAGGCAGGCAGGCAGGCAGGCAGGCAGGCAGGCAGGCAGGCAGGCAGGCAGGCAGGCACTGGCAGGCAGGCAGGCAGGCAGGCAGGCAGGCAGGCAGGCTTTGTTTGGCAGGCAGGCAGGCAGGCAGGCAGGCAGGCAGGCAGGCAGGCAGGCAGGCAGGCAAGGCAGGCAGGCAGGCAGGCAGGCAGGCAGGCAGGCAGGCAGGCAGGCAGGCAGGCAGGCAGGCAGGCAGGCAGGCAAGGCAGGCAGGCAGGAGGCAGGCAGGCAGGCAGGCAGGCAGGCAGGCAGGCAGGCAGGCAGGCAGGCAGGCAGGCAGGCAGGCAGGCAGGCAGGCAGGCAGGCAGGCAGGCAGGCAGGCAGGCAGGCAGGCAGGCAGGCAGGCAGGCAGGCAGGCAGGCAGGCAGGCAGGCAGGCAGGCAGGCAGGCAGGCAGGCAGGCAGGCAGGCAGGCAGGCAGGCAGGCAGGCAGGCAGGCAGGCAGGCAGGCAGGCAGGCAGGCAGGCAGGCAGGCAGGCAGGCAGGCAGGCAGGCAGGCAGGCAGGCAGGCAGGCAGGCAGGCAGGCAGGCAGGCAGGCAGGCAGGCAGGCAGGCAGGCAGGCAGGCAGGCAGGCAGGCAGGCAGGCAGGCAGGCAGGCAGGCAGGCAGGCAGGCAGGCAGGCAGGCAGGCACAGACAGACAGACAGACAGACAGACAGACAGACAGACAGACAGACAGACAGACAGACAGACAGACAGACAGACAGACAGGTGAAAACAGGTGAAACAGGTGAAAACAAACAGCCAGGCTGAGATATCAATTCAGGCTGCCTGTCAGAGCGCTGTCGGACTGGGCTCCATGATGGACAGTGTGGATGTTCCCAGTCGGGACCCAGAGCAGTGGTGAGTAAGTGAACCATGCCAGGCCAGCCAGCACCAGACAGTATGAAGAGCGAGTGCCTAGCAATATCTGCTTTTGCCATGCTAAATCAGCATAAACGCCAAGGCTGGGAGGAGTGTGACTCCCAAGGACATTTTCTGAAGGGTGGGTCTGAAGTGTGTGTGTGTGTAAGCTCAAATGTGTGTGTGTGTGTGTGTGTGTGTGTGTGTGTAAGCTCAAATGTGTGTGTTTGTGTGTGTGTGTGTGTGTGTGTGTGTTTTGTGTGTGTGTGTGTGTGTGTATGTGTGTTTGTGTGCAAGCTCAAGTATGTATGCTGAGGTGTGTATTCTGAAATGTGTAGGCTGAAGTGTAAGCTCAAGTATGTATGCTGAGGTGTGTATGCTGAGGTGTGTATGCTGAGCTATGTATGCTGAGGTGTGAGGTGTGTATACTGAGGTATGTATGCTGAGGTGTGTATACTGAGGTGTGTATGCTGAGGTATGTATGCTGAGCTGTGTATGCTGAGGTGTGTATGCTGAGGTGTGTATGCTGAGGTATGTATGCTGAGGTATGTATGCTGAAGTGTGTATGCTGAGGTGTGTATGCTGAGGTGTGTATGCTGAAGTGTGTATGCTGAGGTGTGTATGCTGAGGTGTGTATGCTGAAGTGTGTATGCTGAAGTGTGTATGCTGAGGTGTGTATGCTGAAGTGTGTATGCTGAAGTGTGTATGCTGAGGTGTGTATGCTGAAGTGTGTATGCTGAAGTGTGTATGCTGAAGTGTGTATGCTGAGGTGTGTATGCTGAGGTGTGTATGCTGAGGTGTGTATGCTGAGGTGTGATGGTGTGTTCCTGTGTGAACTGTAAATAACAAATAATCCTTTGGTAACTCAATTAATCTCCTCGATGGGTATTTAATAACCACTAACATGTTGTACTAGTCTATCTGCATTAAATCAGGTGACAACATGTATTGCTGCAATATCGTGGATGATTCAGTGGTAGTGAATGATGACCTTACTCCCACTGTATTTAAAGTGATGCATTATACAACCACACGCATTACCATCTAGATACAACGATTCATAATAATCACCCATGTGTCACTAACAACGGGTCAAACACATGACAACGTTACCGTTTTTCACTCTACATCCTCAATTTTATGTTATATTTGAATGAAATGACCTGTTTGTGGGTGGCGATAGCAATATCATTCCTAACACAATGCATTTGTCTGGTTTGGCAGCAACCATTTATTATAATAAAAAATAAAAAATAAATAAAAGTTTGACCTTTATTTAACTAGGCAAGTCAGTTAACAAATTCTTATTCATAATGACGGCCTACACCGAACAATGATGGGCCAATTGTGCACCGCCCTATGGGACCAATCACAGCCGGTTGTGATACAGCCTGGATTCAGACCAGGGTGCCTATAGTGACGCCTCAAGCACTGAGACGCAGTGCCTTAGACCACTGCGCCACTCGGGAGCCTGTTTCATACAGTATTTCTCATAGCGTATTTGGCAGTGTTATGTGCCTGTTCTTCATGCTCCACTGCTCAGGTCTGGAAATGAATGGCTCTGGGCTCTACAATGCGACCTGTCTACCACCAGCTGCCAGCCAGTGCCCAGTTGCTCAAGAGCATCTTAAGGCTAAGTTCATCGTTAGAACCTTCGTAGGAGCATCGTTAAGTCTCCGAGCTGTTTACTAAAACCATAGTTACTAAAGTTGCTCTTGAAAACGGTTGTTATATACAAATTGCCAATTTCTTTGCAATTTTTACTAACAAGTGTAGGATATAAACATGGTTCGAATGAAAAGATAACTGCTTTAAAAGATACATACAATATAGGCTATATTGACCTATATATATTATATACATATATTTAAATGATATTGAAGTAAATTTCATGTTCATTTAATTGAGTTTTTGTTGTGTTGCTATTTGTATGCTTCTGTCTATAATGCCTCAATATACACTGAGTATACAAAACATCAGGAACACCTTCCTAATATTGAGTTGCACTCCCTTTTGCCCTCAGAACAGCCTCAATTGGTCAGGTCATGGACTCTACATGGTGTGGAAAGCATTCCACAGCCCATGTTGACTCCAATGTCTCCTGCAGTTGTGTTAAGTTGGCTGGATGTCCTTTGGGTAGTGGACCATTCTTGATACACACAGGAAACTATTGAGAGTGAAAAACCCAGCAGCGTTGCAGTTCTTGACACACTCAAACCAGTGCGCCTGGCACCTACTACCATACCCTGTTCAAAGGCCCTTCGTTTGTCTTGCCCATTCCCCCTCTGAGTGGCACACATACACAATCCATGTCTCAATTAAAAATCCTTATTTAACCTGTCTCCAGCCCTTCATCTACACTGATTGAAGTGGATTTAACAAGTGACATCAATAAGGGATGATAGGGATCATGGGGCGTCAGGTAGCCTAGTGTTTAGTGGCAGGTATCCTAGTGTTTAGTGGCAGGTATCCTAATGGTTAGAGGCAGGTAGCCTAGTGGTTAGAGGCAGGTAGCCTAGTGGTTAGAGGCAGGTAGCCTAGTGGTTAGAGGCAGGTAGCTTAGTGTTTAGAGGCAGGTAGCCTAGTGTTTAGTGGCAGGTAGCCTAGTGGTTAGAGGCAGGTAGCCTAGTGTTTAGAGGCAGGTAGCCTAGTGGTTAGAGGCAGGTAGCCTAGTGGTTAGAGGCAGGTAGCCTAGTGGTTAGAGGCAGGTAGCCTAGTGGTTAGAGGCAGGTAGCCTAGTGGTTAGAGGCAGGTAGCCTAGTGGTTAGAGGCTGTTATCCTAGTGGTTAGAGAGCATTGGACTAGTAACTGAAAGGTTGCTAGATTGAATCCCTGAACTGACAAGGTAAAAATCTGTTGTTCTGTCCCTGAACAAGGCAGTTAACCTACTTTTCACCGGTAGGCTGTCATTGTAAATAAGAATTTGTTCTTTCCTAACTTGCCTGGTAAAATAACAATGTACCCTGGTCAGTCTATGTCATGCAAAGAGCTAATGTTTTGTACATTCAGTGTATTTCATGTTGTGTAATGTGCGCAATGACGTGCCAAACGTTGATTTAGTGCATTGTAGCCTAAGCATGAGAACAAGCCACCCTAATTTGCCATAGGTTATAATATCTCTCCACTTCACGTACTGTATATGGCCAGGCTGAAGCTCATTGGTGGAACTCGAATTGCTAGAGAACTGATGAAGTATACAGATGCTGCCCAGGTCTGTAATCCTGTCTGGTTGTGATGATATTGATGAAGTATTCAGATGCTGCCCAGGTCTGTAATCCTGTCTGGTTGTGATGATATTGATGAAGTATTCATTCAGATGCTGCCCAGGTCTGTAATCCTGTCTGGTTGTGATGATATTGATGAAGTATTCATTCAGACGCTACACAGGTCTGTAATCCTGTCTGGTTGTGATGATATTGATGAAGTATTCATTCAGACACTGCCCAGGTCTGTAAATCCTGTCTGGTTGTGATGATATTGATGAAGTATTCATTCAGACGCTACCCAGGTCTGTAATCCTGTCTGGTTGTGATGATATTGATGAAGTATTCATTCAGACGCTACCCAGGTCTGTAATCCTGTCTGGTTGTGATGATATTGATGAAATATTCAGACCGTACCCAGGTCTGTAATCCTGTCTGGTTGTGATGATATTGATGAAGTATTCATTCAGACACTGCCCAGGTCTGTAAATCCTGTCTGGTTGTGATGATATTGATGAAGTATTCATTCAGACGCTACCCAGGTCTGTAATCCTGTCTGGTTGTGATGATATTGATGAAGTATTCAGATGCTGCTCTCTGTTCCAATAGTACAGCACCAGCTCGGCCCAGTGCACTCTCATCCTCTGTTTTTACACAGTAGCTCGACAACTGGAGCACACACACACACACACACATATAATTTGCAGCGGTCGCTCGCAACTCTCATTTCAATGACTCACAGTACCTCGCTCTGCTTTGTTTATGTGTATTTGTGAATATATTTCCCCTTTACCATCCCCCCAATCATTCAATCTCTTTCTCTCTCTCCCCCCCCCCCCCTCTCTCTCCTTTCTCTTTCTCTCAGCTAATGTTGTAAAGTAACTAAGGAAAAATACTTTAAGTATAACTTAAGTAGTTTTTGGGGTATCTGTCCTTTACTATTTATATGTTTGACAACTTTTTCTCCACTACATTCCTAAAGAAAATTATGTACTTTTTACTACCATATATTTTCCCAGACACCGAAAAGTACTTGTTACATTTCAAATGCTCAGGCAGGACAGCAGTACTCACCTATCAATATAACGAATGTCAACCCTACTGCTTCTGATCTGGCGAACACACTAAACACAAATACTGTGTTTGTAAATTATGTGGTGGTGGAGAGTGCCCCTGGCTGTCCATAAAGAAGAAATCAAATTGTGCCACCTGGATTTCCTAATATAAGTGTAACGATGTACGCTGAGTGTCGGGAAGCAAGTTCAGGGAGAGAATAAATGTAATAAATAAATGGACAAAACAAGAAACACAAACAGCACACCGACATGAAACAGCAACAATGACGACTGGGGAAGAAACCAAAGGGAGGGACACATAAAGGGCAGGTGATCAAGGAGGTGATGGAGTCCAGGTGAGTGTCAATATGCACGTACCACTGGTGACAGGTGTGCGCCTTAACGAGCAGCCTGGTGACCTAGAGGCAGGAGAGGGAGCACATGTGATGGAATTTGGTAAGGAATTTGATGTATAGCATTTACTCTTTCTCAAATATGACAATTGACTACTTTTTCCACCTCTGCTCTCACCATATCTCCACTTTACTACCCTTCTTCTCAGTAGACAACTTTTCCTATCATCTCTGGGAAATATAACGAGCATTGTGGGTAATTAGCCACAAACGGCTAACATTTTCCCCTTCTATGCATAGCATCCCTCGTCATGCTAACGTGTGCAGATGAGCCTGATGAGATGGCAGATGAGCCTGATGAGATGGCAGTGTTGCTCCCTTTGGAAGGGCTAAACTCCATTGACAATGATTTCTCCTTTACACCAATAACATCAAACCCAGAAGTGCTGACTGAACACTAGTGATGATGCCGCAAAGCCCCCTCAGTGTTTTCCTCACTGTAACAAAGGTAAAAAAACAACAACACTCACTTCAAACACTGCGATGGCACCAGGGAGGGAAAGGGACGGGTTTGAACAACACGCAATGGAACACAGACAATGATTAGTACAACTAGAGAATCTCCATAACAAGGACTACATTAAATCACTGGCTGCGCTGTTAGCCTTGCTTGGAAACAGTTACAAAACAACGGACACACAGATCAAAAAACAATCGATACACAGTTCAAAAACAGTTCAAACCAAACAATAATAAAGGGTTTGTATGTTATTTCTGAGGAAAAAGCAGTAGACAGCAAGTATTTCATCCGAGGACAAGAGTTTAAATGTATCAAAGACTAGATTAATCACTGATGTACAGCCGGTGGACTCAGTCTACATTGTCTAGAGTTGAAACTGTTTTGTGTAGTTTCTCTCGGTGCCAAACACCGATAAATAAAATGTGATTTTTACAGGTTTTAGGACATTATCGGCTTAGAGTATGAAGATGACAGGTTGTCACGGTACCTGCTCGACCATCATGGGTCCAAGTAGTATCACAATACCTCTGTTTTGGTCATAGAAAAACCAAGGATCTGGACCAAAATAATAACATCCTTTATGATTTCCGCTGTACATCTGCATGAGTATTTAGGACAGCCTCAAGTTAATGTATGTATCGGTAGTAAAACCATATCATCTTGTTTGTGAGTGAATGTTATTCTATTCTGTGGTTGTAGATTGTGTGCTTCTCTCCTACCCTATGAGTCAGAGGTGTGTGTGTGTTTGTTTCCGCACACAGCTGTATGCTCGTGAGTGTTACTGTGGCCTGTGAGTGTCTCTGTGTGTGTGTTTGTATGCCTGTATATGACATGGGGAGAGGTCTGGCCGTAATAAAGAGATGCTCTGCTTTTTTGACACCAAACTCCAAAAAGCAAGTTCTGCAGGCTCTAGTTTTGTAAAATCTTGATTATTGTCCAGTCGTGTGGTCCATTTCCTGCAAGGAAAGACCTAGTTAACCTGCAGCTGGCCCAGAACAGAGCAGCACGTTTTGCTCTTCATTGTAATCAGAAGGCTGATATAAATACTATGCATTCCAGTCTCTCTTGGCTAAGAGTTGAGGAGAGACTGACTGCATCACTTCTTCTTTTTAAAAGAAACATTAAAGTGTTGGAAATCCCAAATTGTTTGCATAGTCAACTGACACACAGCTCTGACACACACACTTATCCCACCAGACATGACACCAGGGGTCTTTTCACCGTCCCCAAATCCAGAACAAATTCAAGAAAGCGTACAGTATTATATAGAGCCTTTATTGCATAGATCTTCCTTCCATCTCATATTGCTCAAATAAACAGCAAACCTGGTTTAAAAAAACAGATAAAGCAACACCTCACGGCACAACGGCTCTCCCCTATTTGGCCTAGATAGTTTGTGTGTATGCATTGATGTGTAGGATACGTGTGCCTTTAAACATTTTTTATGTAGTTCTGTCCTTGAGCTGTTCTTGTCTATTGATGTTCTGTATTATGTCATTCTGTTTTATGTTTCATGTTTTGTGTTAAACCCCAGGAAGTGTAGCTGCTGCTTTTGCAAACAGCTAATGGGCATCCTAATAAAATACTGGAAAAATATGAGTGCGTCTGTATGCGCGTCCACACTTGTGTGAGCTGTGTTTGGGCGTATTGACACAGACCCGAGCATCTCCAGGTGGATCTGAGTGCTGCCTTGGGGCTTCAACACACAACTGCTTCCTTATTCTGGAGTCTTAAAAAAGCTATTGATTTCACACAGGTAGCTTGTCTTTGTAGGTAGCTTGTCTTTTACATGAATATCAGATCAAAACAACTACCTCCATACAGCATTGTGTTATTTTGGGAGGTACTTCTTTATTATCAATACTGATTTGTATTCTCCTGGTAACCTTGTTACATAGTGATGAACAAATTCAAGATGGAAACTAGATTTTTTATGCTTCTTCATCAGAGTACAGTATGTAGAGTTAGTGTTGTCTTCTTCATCAGAGTACAGTATGTAGAGTTAGTGTTGTCTTCTTCATCAGAGTACAGTATGTAGAGTTAGTGTTGTCTTCTTCATCAGAGTACAGTATGTAGAGTTAGTGTTGTCTTCTTCATCAGAATACTGTTTGTAGAGTTAGTGTTGTCTTCTTCATCAGAATACTGTATGTAGAGTTAGTGTTGTCTTCTTCATCAGAATACTGTATGTAGAGTTAGTGTTGTCTTCTTCATCAGAATACTGTATGTAGAGTTAGTGTTGTCTTCTTCATCAGAGTACAGTATGTAGAGTTAGTGTTGTCTTCTTCATCAGAATACTGTTTGTAGAGTTAGTGTTGTCTTCTTCATCAGAATACTGTTTGTAGAGTTAGTGTTGTTTTGGCTTCTTCATCAGAATACTGTTTGTAGAGTTAGTGTTGTTTTGGCTTCTTCATCAGAGTACAGTATGTAGAGTTAGTGTTGTTTTGTCTTCTTCATCAGAATACTGTTTGTAGAGTTAGTGTTGTTTTGGCTTCTTCATCAGAATACTGTTTGTAGAGTTAGTGTTGTTTTGGCTTCTTCATCAGAATACTGTTTGTAGAGTTAGTGTTGTTTTGGCTTCTTCATCAGAGTACAGTATGTAGAGTTAGTGTTGTTTTGGCTTCTTCATCAGAGTACAGTCTGTAGAGTTAGTGTTGTTTTGGCTTCTTCATCAGAGTACAGTATGTAGAGTTAGTGTTTTGTCTTCTTCATCAGAGTACAGTATGTAGAGTTAGTGTTGTTTTGGCTTCTTCATCAGAATACTGTTTGTAGAGTTAGTGTTGTTTTGGCTTCATCAGAATACAGTATGTAGAGTTAGTGTTGTTTTGGCTTCTTCATCAGAATACAGTATGTAGAGTTAGTGTTGTTTTGGCTTCTTCATCAGAATACTGTTTGTAGAGTTAGTGTTGTTTGGTAAGTATAAGATGTAGTGTCTAGATAGAGACGCTGGGAGATATTTTTGTCATTCGGGGGATATTTAAGAGGATTTTGAGAGGCTAGACAAGACAGAAGGATAATACATACTGATTGACTCTGAATTTATTGTGATTGAGAAACCACGGGAAGTAAAGCATCTAATTTGCATATCAGGCTAATTAACTACTTTAAAAACTACCTCGTTAGTGAGGAACAAACCTAACTCAACTCTGAGTCCAGGAGAGAAGTGACCATGGCAACCCTTCATTATTGTTCATGTATTAACATGTTTAATTCTTTTTTATGACACGATTAAAATCTTTTCACTGAATCGCAAAAGAGCTTAATTTATTTCACATCACCTTACAAATATGTTTTCATGTGAAGTAGTAGGGTTAGGAGGAATACAACAAGTGTTATTAGAATATGTCAAAACCGTCACTATGTCACTATAAGGACTTAGTTATAACCTATGCTGACATACTACTTACAGTATGTCACTATAATGACTTAGTTATAACCTATGCTGACATACTACTTACAGTATGTCACTATAATGACTTAGTTATAACCTATGCTGACATACTACTTACAGTATGTCACTATAATGACTTAGTTATAACCTATGCTGACATACTACTTACAGTATGTCACTATAATGACTTAGTTATAACCTATGCTGACATACTACTTACAGTATGTCACTATAATGACTTAGTTATAACCTATGCTGACATTGCAGACATGTTACAAAGACGCCAGTAAATGAGTTCTCTATATCTTTAAGGTGTGAGGCATTGTTTGCATATTGCATCTTAAAGAACCCAGGATGTCAGGTTATTTGACATGTTTGACCAACTAAGCCACCAAAGATGTGCATATTTCCCAAGGCCAGGCAATGCCATGTCTCTGTGTAGGATTATGACATATTCTCCACTAATGGCATAGGATTGTGACGTAAGCCAACTCTGCAGGGAGTGTAAAGCTGTCTCATTTGCCTGGAATAAAATGGTTTACATTCTGTGGCAGCTCAGTGACCAGAACTGATTCATTACATCGAACTCCAACTCTGAGATAATTGCTGTTGCTTGTGATCTTGACAAAAACATCCAGCCATCTTGTCTTCTACCTAGCATAAGGTTACAGAGGCGTTAATGAGTGTTCAGAA
>NC_056446.1:34676157-34723657 GCF_018296145.1 Oncorhynchus tshawytscha
AAAGAGAATGGAAGAAAGAATCCAAAAGAAAAGGTGAACATTTTAAAGGCTACACTTCTGAAACTCCAATAAAGCCAGCTGGCTTTGGGCTGTGTGGGAAAATGGAAAATGTTCTTTAAGTGTTGGAGGAGAGCAGAGGCCAGTGGAGCGGATGGAGGGGGAGGAGTGCCCAGCAGCAGAGCTAGACCATAGCCATTCGGCCCAGTGTGCTCATTTACCATGTTTAAGATTGTGTGACCAGGTGCTCAGCAGGACTTGAGCTACACAGTAAAAACTATTGAGCTAGTTATACTTTAAAAAATGAGGCAACTACATCTAACGTTAACTGCTTTTTGAGTATTTCCAACATGAGGTATTTAAAAAATCTATATTATAAAATAATAATATATAATTATAACATAATGTTCCACAAACACCAACATATTAAGTCCAGAATAATAAAAATGGCTAAGATCCAACTTAATTTGATCAATTCCAAAACTGTTATTAATCGATAAATGTACATCATCTTTCTGAAGTCCATTTCAGTTGTCTTAATGCTTAACATTAATTTAAGGTTTTGATGATTTGCCATTTTAGCCCACATCAGCAGGCATTGTTGGGCACAGTGTTCATTCCACCAGCAATAACTGGAGGTAGAACTGCATTGAAATTTGCTGTGTTTGCCTGTGTCATTACGAGTGCTGATGGTTGGAATGGGTGGTATCATGAATCAATTTGTCTGACGGTTTTAATATCCGTTCCTCATGATCCATTACACCTCATTGTCTTTCTTCAAACATGCCTACAACATTATGTAAAAGTATCATAAAGTCCCTCAAACATTTTTACCACGTTCCTTTAAAAACAGCCACCTGGCAAGTTGTTGCAAGAAGTAAACATGATTTAGTTGAGATAAATAGATAGAACATTTTGCAATTGTTTTGACACACAAATACTTGTTTCAATTATGCATTTATCATCTGTTGATTTCATTTTTTGAATTTCAGTTTGGTAAACAACTGAAGTAAAGTACTAATTATATTAAAGTAATGAGATGACATCTAGATTTTTGAATGTTAAAATAGATATATTTTCAAGTATAATTTACTAACCGACTGATTTTTTATTTTTTTTACAGACTATACAGTTGGTCCTCTAGCCCTGCCATCATCTCTGGGCTTATCCAGAATCTCCACCACTTCTTATAAAGTATGTATAGCTCATACCAATAGGAATAATTCATGATCTCCTAGTGCATCATAGTGTATTATATTTACAGCTATCCTTGCATATTTGTATTGGAAGCAACTGCAGCCTATGTGTGTGTAGTCCTATGTAGTACAAAGGGCTGTATAAACAGTATGGGGAAAACTCATTGGCGGTTATGTGTCTCTTGGGTGATGGTATGTCGAGGAAGCAGCCACGGTGATGGTAAACCCTCTTCCAGAGCTACACACACACATATACACATACACACTCACACACATACACACGCACACACAACCCTTCTCCCCCACCCCTGCGGTAATGACAGTAGCCGCCCGCTGTGGCGTCCCTCCCTGCTCCTCTGAGCTGCAATATTAACATCCTGGCAGAAAATGATGCGAATACCTGGGAAGTGCCTCCGACTGCGATATTCCGTGTTACCCCGGTAATCCCTGTGCGCCAGACTAGTTTACCGTAGCCTCTAGGCCCATAGCAGCCCAGCCATGCTTATACCTCCTGTTGACCCCCTTGACAAGTGACACACACACAAACACTGTTCAAATACACTTAAATGAGAAGAGTGTAGTACTATTTCACCTGGGTGAATGGTAAATCCCCACACCCCCTCTCAGTAGGATGAATCTCCAAGGCTTGGCAAAGGGTCAGACAATCGGGTTCAAATAGCATTTATTTTCTTTCAAATACTTTAGTTGGGCTTGCTGTCCCAATTTAACGAATAGAGTGCTCCCAAAAGTGCAAATCTAGTTCATCTGGCACTCTAGTCATGTTCAATGCAACGGTCAAAGTATTTGAAAGAAAACAAACACTATTTGAACCCAAGGCTGGGACGGGGTGGTAGGTAGCCTAGTGGTTTGAGTGTTGGGCTAGTAACCGAAAGGTTGCTGGATTGAATCCCTGAGCTGACAAGGTAAAAATCTGTAATTTTGCCCCTGAACAAGGCAGTTAACCCACTGTTCCCCAGTAAGCTGTCATTGTAAATAAGAATTTGTTCTTAATTAACTGACTTGCCTAGTTAAATGAAAAAGCACAGGGCTGGTGCATAACTGGCATCATTGCACCATAGTAGAGTACACAGTGCCAGAGAGATAGGTGATGCAATACTATTCTGATCAGTAAAGAGTGAATGTAGTATGGTGAGTCATAGCATCGGTCTGAGAGTCCATGCTATGCTATTGGCCTCACCACCTCTCAGCCATAAATTATAGATACAGTCATTATGAAGTGAATTTATCTTGTTAGGGGCCAAGCCATGGCTCTATGTTTTAATGTAGATCTTCTGCTCTGCTTGTTAAGTAGTCAGGGGGAAGGAGGGGGCCTTGCCAAAAGAGGCTGGCGGGATGATGTCTGCCTGAAAATCGACATAAACTCAGCAAAAAAAGAAACGTCCCTTTTTCAGGACTGTCTTTAAAAAGATAATTCGTAAAAATCCAAACAACTTCACAGATCTTCATTGTAAAGGGTTTAAACACTGTTTCCCATGCTTGTTCAATGAACCATAAACAATTAATGAACATGCACCTGTGGAACGGTCGTTAAGACACAGCTTACAGACGGTAGTCATTTAAGGTCACACTTAAGACACTAAAGAGGCCTTTCTACTGACTCTGAAAAACACCAAAAGAAAGATGCTCAGGGTCCCTGAGCATGGTCTGGGGAGATGTGTCACAGCATCACTGGACTGAGCTTGTTGTCATTGCAATCTCAACGCTGTGTGTTACAGGAAAGACATCCTCCTCCCTCATGTGGTACCTTTCCTGCAGGCTCATCCTGACATGACCCTCCAGCATGACAATGACACCAGCCATACTGCTCGTTCTGTGAGGGCGTGATTTCCAGGTGCATTGGTGGAAAGACAGCAAGAAGGAATGTCCAGTGTTCTGCCATGGCCAGCAGGGACACATTATTCAAGGGCTTGCATCAAATGCATTTATACGGACACATACACACACTAGAAGGAGTATAACGACACCAAGATGTTGTCTGGATCATGTACAGATCATAAGGTCTGACAGGAAACATGTATATGTAACGGCATTCGTCTGTTGAAGGAGAGTCGGACCGAAATGCAGCGTGGTGGTTACTCATGTTCTTTAATGGAAAAATAGCGATACATGAAATAACTAAAATACAAAAATAACAAACGAAACATGAAAACCTAATTACAGCCTCTCTGGTGAACACTACACAGAGACAGGAACAATCACCCACAAACACACAGTGAAACCCAGGCTACCTAAATATGGTTCCCAATCAGAGACAACGAGAATCACCTGACTGATTGAGAACCGCCTCAGGCAGCCAAGCCTATGCTAGACACACCCCTAATCAGCCACAATCCCAATGCCTACAAAAACCCCAATACGACAACACAATAAACCCATGTCACACCCTGGCCTGAACAAATAATTAAAGAAAACACAAAATACTAAGACCAAGGCGTGACAAAACCCCCCACCAAAGGTGCGGACTCCCGGACGCACCTCAAAACCATAGGGAGGGTCCGGGTGGGCGTCTGTCCATGGTGGCGGCTCCGGCTCGGGACGTGGACCCCACTCCATAAATGTCTTAGTTCCTCCCCCTTGCGTCCTGGGATAGTCCACCCTCGCCGCCGACCATGACCTCGTAGTCCTCACCCAGAACCCCACTGGACTGAGGGGCAGCTCGTGACTGAGGCAGCTCGGGACTGAGGGGAAGCTCGGGACTGAGGGGCAGCTCGGGACTGAGGGGCAGCTCGGGACTGAGGGGCAGCTCGGGACTGAGGGGCAGCTCGGGACTGAGGGGAAGCTCAGTACTGAGGGGAAGCCCAGTACTGAGGGGAAGCCCAGTACTGAGGGGAAGCCCAGTACTGAGGGGAAGCCCAGTACTGAGAGGAAGCCCAGTACTGAGAGGAAGCCCAGTACTGAGAGGAAGCCCAGTACTGAGATGAAGCTCAGGCAGGTAGTTGGCTCCGGCAGATCCTGGCTGGCTGGCGGATCTGGAAGAGTCTGGTTGACTGGCGGATCTGGAAGAGTCTGGTTGACTGGCAGATCTGGAAGAGTCTGGTTGACTGGCAGATCTGGAAGAGTCTGGTTGACTGGCAGATCTGGAAGAGTCTGGTTGACTGGCAGATCTGGAAGAGTCTGGTTGACTGGCAGATCTGGAAGATCATGGCTGACTGGCCGATCTAGCTGCTCCATGCAGACTGACAGCTCTGGCTGCTCCATGTAGATTGGCAACTCTGGCTGCTCCATGCAGATTGACAGCTCTGGCTTCTCCATGCAGACTGGCAGCTCTGGCTGCTCCATGCAGACTGACATCTCTGGCAGCTCCATGCAGACTGATGGCTTTGTGCAGACTGACAGCTCTGGCTGCTCCATGCAAACTGGCAGCTCTGGCTGCTCCATGCAGACTGACATCTCTGGCTGCTCCATGCAGACTGATGGCTTTGTGCAGACTGACAGCTCTGGCTGCTCCATGCAGACTGGCAGCTCTGGCTGCTCTATGCAGACTGGCAGCTCTATGCAGACTGACAGCTCTGGCCGCTCCATGCAGACTGGCAGCTCTGGCTGCTCCATGCAGACTGACAGCTCTGGCCGCTCCATGCAGACTGGCAGCTCTGGCTGCTCCATGCAGACTGGCAGCTCTGGCTGCGTTGAACAGGCAGGAGGCTCCGGCAGCGCTGTAGAGGAGGAAGGCTCTGGAAGCGCTGAACAGGCGGGAGACTCCGACAGCGCAGGAGAGGAGGACAACGCTGGCTGCGCTGAACAGGCGGGAGGCTCCGACAGCGCTAGAGAGAAGGATGGCTCTGGCTGTGCTGAACAGGCGGGAGGCTCCGGCAGCACTAGAGGGAAGGATGGCTCTGGCTGTGCTGAACAGGCGAGGCGCACTGAAGGCCTGGTGCGTGGTGCTGGAACTGGTGGTACTGGATCGAGGACACGCATAGGAAGCCTGGTGCGGGGAGCTGCTACCGGAGGACTGGTGTGTGGAGGTGGCTCTGGATATACCGGACCGTGCAGGCGCACTGGAGCTCTTGAGCACCGAGCCTGCCCAACTTTACCTGGCTCGATGCCCACTCTAGCCCGGCCAATACGAAGAGCTGGTATGTACCGCACCGGGCTATGCACCCGCACTGGAGACACCGTGCGCTCCATAGCATAACAGGGTGCCTGCCCGGTCTCTCTAGCCCCCCGGTAAGCACAGGGAGTTTGCGCAGGTCTCCTACCTGGCATCGCCATACTCCCTGTGAGCCCCCCCCCCAATACATTTTTGGAGGTGACTCTCAGGCTTCCATCCGCATCGCCGTGCTGCCTCTTCATACCAGCGCCTCTCCGCTCTCGCCGCCTCCAGTTCTTCTTTGGGGCGTCGATATTCACCAGGCTGTGCCCAGGGTCCTTTACCGTCCAATATCTCTTCCCAAGTCCAGAAGTCCTTTGATCGCTGCTCCTCACGATTAACATGGAGAGTTGGCTCAGGTCTGACTCCTGACTCTGCCACTCTCTCCCTGAGCCCCCCCCCCCAATACATTGTTGGGGCTCCTTTTCGGGTTTCTTTCTGCGCCGTCGTGTCTTTCTCTTCGACTCCATTCTCCTATAGCCCTCTTCGCACTGCTCCAGCGAATCCCAGGCGGGCTCCGGCACTCTCTCTGGGTCGACCGCCCACCTGTCTATTTCCTCCCACGTCGTATACTCCATACTCCTGCTGTCCATAACGTCCTCCCATGTCCATTCCTCCTTTCGCTGCTCCTGCTGTCGCTGCCTGTTACCACGCCGCTCGGTCCGGGTGTGGTGAGTGATTCTGTAACGGCGTTCGTCTGTTGAAGGAGAGTCGGACCGAAATGCAGCGTGGTGGTTACTCATGTTCTTTAATGGAAAAATAGCGATACATGAAATAACTAAATAAATACAAAAACAACAAACGAAACGTGAAAACCTAATTACAGCCTATCTGGTGAACACTACACAGAGACAGGAACAATCACCCACAAACACACAGTGAAACCCAGGCTACCTAAATATGGTTCCCAATCAGAGACAACGAGAATCACCTGACTCTGATTGAGAACTGCCTCAGGCAGCCAAGCCTATGCTAGACACACCCCTAATCAGCCACAATCCCAATGCCTACAAAAACCCCAATACGACAACACAATAAACCCATGTCACACCCTGGCCTGAACAAATAATTAAAGAAAACACAAAATACTAAGACCAAGGCGTGACAGTATAGGTCTAAAAAGGGCCTAACATGGCCACTCATTCAAATAAATTAGTCACATACACATATTTAGTAGATGTTATTAGTCACATACACATATTTAGTAGATGTTATTAGTCACATACACATATTTAGCAGATGTTATTAGTCACATACACATATTTAGCAGATGTTATTAGTCACATACACATATTTAGCAGATGTTATTAGTCACATACACATATTTAGCAGATGTAAAACGCATGTCAAACATCCTTCCTCCCATGAAGTTTCTACGTGCCAGAACAACATGAGATATCAAAAATATGTTCCACTGCCGTTGGCGTGGAATCACCTTATTCCCTATATAATGCACTGTGTTTAACTGAAGCCCTATGGAAAACAATGGCCACTGTTCTGTCAATGCCTGTCTGTCATTATGAATGTGCTGCTGTCCATACTGTAGTTAACTGATGGGTGGTAAAGGGAATGAGCTAAATATGGAGTCGTCACTCAAGCACCTGTCCTTCTATCTCTCCTCTGCACTCCTCTCCCACCAAGATATTGGGGGTTTGAGAAAGCAGAAAAACATTTATACCACCTATTACACGCCCCCATCTATGCATGAGTTTCATGTACCCACACACTGTATATAAGACCATACACACACACACACGCACACACGCAAACACCCACCTTCATCCAACTCTCCATTATCACACACCCTCCCCCTCTCAAAGTACCAGGTGATCTTGTAGATAGCCCACTATCTCACCATTTACATTATGCAATCAGCCAGCTCAAATTCAGCACATTTTGTAATGGTGGTGGTCATCTCAAGGTCCAACATTTAATGTAAATCTTCAGTTCAAATGCTCAGGGTATATAAAATGGTGTGTGTTTGTTTTTGTGTGTGTGTGTTTGTTTTCGTGTGTGTGTGTGTGTGTGTGTGTGTGTGTGTGTGTGTGTGTGTTTGTTTGTTTTGTGTGTGTGTGTGTGTGTGTGTGTGTGTGTGTGTGTGTGTGTGTGTGTGTGTGTGTGTGTGTGTGTGTGTGTGTGTGTGTGTGTGTGTGTGTGTGTGTGTGTGTGTGTGTGTGTGTGTGTGTGTGTGTGTGTGTGTGTGCGTGTGTGTGTATATATGTATATACAGAGCCTTAAGAAAATATTCAGAAAAAATATACTTTTTCCACATTTTGTTAAGTTACAGCCTTATTCTAAAATGTATTAAATACAAAGAATTCCTCAGCAATCTACACACAATACCCCATAATGATAAAGCAAAAACATGCTTTCAGAAATGTTTGCAAATGTAATAAACCTTAAAAACTAAAATACTTTAAGATAACATACTGTACATAAAGATAACCTAACATAAAGATAACCTAACATAAAGATAACCTAACATAAAGATAACCTAACATAAAGATAACCTAACATAAAGATAACCTAACATAAAGATAACCTAACATAAAGATAACCTAACATAAAGATAACCTAACATAAAGATAACCTAACATAAAGATAACCTAACATAAAGATAACCTAACATAAAGATAACCTAACATAAAGATAACCTAACATAAAGATAACCTAACATAAAGATAACCTAACATAAAGATAACCTAACATAAAGATAACCTAACATAAAGATAACCTAACATAAAGATAACCTAACATAAAGATAACCTAACATAAAGATAACCTAACATAAAGATAACCTAACATAAAGATAACCTAACATAAAGATAACCTACATAAAGATAACCTAACATAAAGATAACCTAACATAAAGATAACCTAACATAAAGATAACCTAACATAAAGATAACCTAACATAAAGATAACCTAACATAAAGATAACCTAACATAAAGATAACCTAACATAAAGATAACCTAACATAAAGATAACCTAACATAAAGATAACCTAACATAAAGATAACCTAACATAAAGATAACCTAACATAAAGATAACCTAACATAAAGATAACCTAACATAAAGATAACCTACATAAAGATAACATACTGTACATAAAGATAACCTACATAAAGATAACCTACATAAAGATAACATTCTGTACATAAACATAACCTAACATAAAGATAACCTACTGTACATAAAGATAACCTAACATAAAGATAACATACTGTACATAAACATAACCTAACATAAAGATAACATACTGTACATAAAGATAACCTAACATAAAGATAACCTAACATAAAGATAACCTAACATAAAGATAACCTAGCTGAGGAGAACCCCAGCGTACAGAACACCTAGTCCCTGCAAGGAGCGGGGGCCCACGAGCTCTGGGCCATTGCGCCTGTAATCAATGTCTTGTTTTTGACAGTAACCCTCCAAAAAGTCATTCCTAAATCTTTTTCATGTCCATGTGTACTAGGAGGCTAAAAGTGTTTGTTTCTTGGCCTTGAGGATTGTGACTGATCAAAGCGCCTCAGGACCTCTTGCCGTTGTCAAGGCTACAACAGCGCCAGCGCAATGACTGGAGCTTACTCAGGTGTTTAAAAGTAGATATCAGACCAAGAGCCTATTGCTTCTTAGGTAGCTGTTTTATAATTTTTTTTTTTAAACGATCTCTCCGGCAGAAGCGATTTGTTATAGGGATGGTTAAAAACAGCTTGATTGCCATAGCAACATCAGGGAAACTGGGCAGAAGGGAGTGGTGCTTCAAATACAGCTGTTCTGCAACAACTTTAATTGAGCCTCTCATTCTCGTTAATTGCCGGCCTCAAATCATTACGGAAAGAGATGAACCGTACAGGACGTTCTGGGGACAGGTTGTCTGGACACTAGACAGCCAATAAATTGGCAGGTGCAAATAGATTCTTCTTTAGTGGACAACAGTTCTTAAGGGCTCAAATTAAAATATCTGTTTGCCAGTTTCTTCTTACTGGAGAACTGGTGTTTCAGTTGAGTGGTTGTGTGAACAGTCCCTTATCTCTGGTATATCTTGTCGTGCATCATTCAAGACTTAGTTTAAATTGTGTGCAGCGCGATGGACATATAATGCACAATGACTCAGGATGACTTCAGAGGACCAGGGGAGTCTCTCAAGTTGGATTTCATTTCATTTACTTTGATTGCAGCCCATTTGTGTAGACTATTAGCCAGTTGAAACCTACTGAGTTCAACAATAAATAGTAGCTAAATGTATACTTAAGCTAAGGATTTTCCTCATTGTTAGGCTATTTGATGTGTAATTGTTTAAATAAAAACTGTATAAATAGCAGCTAAATACTCTATATAGCTATAAGTAGTAGGCTACACTGCATAATGAAACAACCCATAGTAAGCTAGTGTTTTGAGGATGGACTGACTGTACTATTTGGCATTAATAGACTGGTTTTACAGACAACTTCTATCCAGAGCACAAAGACGGCTCATGTCATGCAGGTTCAGATAGGCTATACAGGACAGCTGTTGGGGGTTCCAGAGATACTGTGTTATGCCAGTGGAGAATCTTCATTTACAAAAGTTCCCAGCAGTCAAAACAATTTGGGGTGTCAAACTCCATAATGGTCACAGTCCTACAATATTTCCAATATTACACCACAGTACCTTTGACCTCCAATATCTTTGCTACTGTAGCTAGCACTATTAGTGCCACTGTCATTACAATAATTACTAGCTAGCGCTATTAGTGCCACTGTCATTACAATAATTACTAGTTAGCACTATTAGTGCCACTGTCATTACAATAATTACTAGCTAGCACCATTAGTGCCACTGCTATTACAATAATTACTAGCTAGCACTCTTAGTGCCACTGCTATTACAATAATTACTTGCTAGCACTCTTAGTGTCACTGCTATTACAATAATTACTAGCTAGCACCATTACTGCCACTGCTATTGCAATAATTACTAGCTAACACCATTAGTGCAATGTCATTGCAATAATGACTTTCTAATTTAACTAAGCACGACAATAATCAGGATGAGGGTGATGATGGTAACTGTGAAGAAGATAATGATGATGATGGTGATGATGAGGATGATGAACAGAAAGAGGATAAAGGAGAGGACAGTGTAGGAGATTGCAGAAAGATCAGTCTCAAATCTCAGAAGCTCTTTAAGGAACAGCACTGACATCTGGTGGAAACAGAGAGTACTATAGTACAGTCAAAGATGGTGGATAAATGAAGATGACACAAGCATGCCGTTAACCATTTGAAAAAAGAGTCACTGTTCCAGTCTGCTTATGGCCAGGCACCACACCCCAATAGGGAAATTGTTTGTCAATGAATCACATCTCAATCAACTTTTATCCCAGTAGAATGTAGACACAAATAGAATACTTTTTTGTATTACAATTTTTCTGAAATATTGTATTAAAATGTGCAAATTAGGGGATATTAATGGCCCAAAATACAACCAAATTGATAAGTAGATGCAAAAATGTAATTTTAGCCTGTGGTGTCTCTCCCATGGGTACCAATGCGATGCCAGCTGGGTCTGGTCTGCTTAGTTCACTGACTGTATATGAACCAGACACAAGCTGGGTCTGGTCTGCTTAGTTCTCTGACTGTATATGAACCAGAAACCAGCTGGTCTGGTCTGCTTAGTTCACTGACTGTATATGAACCAGAAACCAGCTGGTCTGGTCTGCTTAGTTCACTGACTGTATATGAACCAGATACCAGCTGGTCTGGTCTGGTCTGCTTAGTTCACTGACTGTATATGAACCAGATACCAGCTGGTCTGGTCTGCTTAGTTCACTGACTGTATATGAACCAGAAACCAGCTGGTCTGGTCTGCTTAGTTCACTGACTGTATATGAACCAGAAACCAGCTGGTCTGGTCTGCTTAGTTCACTGACTGTATATAAACCAGATACCAGCTATTCTGGTCTGCTTAGTTCACTGACTGTATATGAACCAGACACAAGCTGGGTCTGGTCTGCTTAGTTCTCTGACTGTATATGAACCAGAAACCAGCTGGTCTGGTCTGCTTAGTTCACTGACTGTATATGAACCAGAAACCAGCTGGTCTGGTCTGCTTAGTTCACTGACTGTATATGAACCAGATACCAGCTGGTCTGGTCTGCTTAGTTCACTGACTGTATATGAACCAGATACCAGCTGGTCTGGTCTGCTTAGTTCACTGACTGTATATGAACCAGAAACCAGCTGGTCTGGTCTGCTTAGTTCACTGACTGTATATGAACCAGAAACCAGCTGGTCTGGTCTGCTTAGTTCACTGACTGTATATGAACCAGACACCAGCTGGGTCTGGTCTGCTTAGTTCACTGACTGTATATGAACCAGACACAAGCTGGGTCTGGTCTGCTTAGTTCTCTGACTGTATATGAACCAGAAACCAGCTGGTCTGGTCTGCTTAGTTCACTGACTGTATATGAACCAGAAACCAGCTGGTCTGGTCTGCTTAGTTCACTGACTGTATATGAACCAGACACCAGCTGGGTCTGGTCTGCTTAGTTCACTGACTGTATATGAACCAGATACCAGCTACGTCTGGTTGCTTAGCTCACTGACTGAATATGAACCAGACACCAGCTGGGTCTGGTCTGCTTAGTTCACTGACTGTATATGAACCAGAAACCAGCTGGTCTGGTCTGCTTAGTTCTCTGACTGTATATGAACCAGATACCAGCTGGTCTGGTCTGCTTAGTTCACTGACTGTATATGAACCAGATACCAGCTGGGTCTGGTCTGCTTAGTTCTCTGACTGTATATGAACCAGAAACCAGCTGGTCTGGTCTGCTTAGTTCACTGACTGTATATGAACCAGATACCAGCTGGTCTGGTCTGCTTAGTTCACTGACTGTATATAAACCAGATACCAGCTGGTCTGGTCTGCTTAGTTCACTGACTGTATATGAACCAGACACAAGCTGGGTCTGGTCTGCTTAGTTCTCTGACTGTATATGAACCAGAAACCAGCTGGTCTGGTCTGCTTAGTTCACTGACTGTATATGAACCAGAAACAAGCTGGGTCTGGTCTGCTTAGTTCTCTGACTGTATATGAACCAGAAACCAGCTGGTCTGGTCTGCCTAGTTCACTGACTGTATATGAACCAGATACCAGCTACGTCTGGTTGCTTAGTTCACTGACTGAATATGAACCAGATACCAGCTGGTCTGGTCTGCTTAGTTCACAGACTGTATATGAACCAGAAACCAGCTGGTCTGGTCTGCTTAGTTCACTGACTGTATATGAACCAGAAACCAGCTGGTCTGGTCTGCTTAGTTCACTGACTGTATATGAACCAGACACCAGCTGGGTCTGGTCTGCTTAGTTCACTGACTGTATATGAACCAGAAACCAGCTGGTCTGGTCTGCTTAGTTCACTGACTGTATATGAACCAGATACCAGCTACGTCTGGTTGCTTAGTTCACTGACTGAATATGAACCAGATACTAGCTACGTCTGGTTGCTTAGTTCACTGACTGAATATGAACCAGACACCAGCTGGGTCTGCTTAGTTCACTGACTGTATATGAACCAGATACCAGCTGGTCTGGTCTGCTTAGTTCACTGACTGTATATGAACCAGACACAAGCTGGGTCTGGTCTGCTTAGTTCTCTGACTGTATATGAACCAGAAACCAGCTGGTCTGGTCTGCTTAGTTCACTGACTGTATATGAACCAGAAACCAGCTGGTCTGGTCTGCTTAGTTCACTGACTGTATATTAACCAGACACCAGCTGGGTCTGGTCTGCTTAGTTCTCTGACTGTATATGAACCAGAAACCAGCTGGTCTGGTCTGCTTAGTTCACTGACTGTATATAAACCAGATACCAGCTGGTCTGGTCTGCTTAGTTCACTGACTGTATATGAACCAGACACAAGCTGGGTCTGGTCTGCTTAGTTCTCTGACTGTATATGAACCAGAAACCAGCTGGTCTGGTCTGCTTAGTTCACTGACTGTATATGAACCAGAAACCAGCTGGTCTGGTCTGCTTAGTTCACTGACTGTATATGAACCAGACACCAGCTGGGTCTGGTCTGCTTAGTTCACTGACTGTATATGAACCAGATACCAGCTACGTCTGGTTGCTTAGCTCACTGACTGAATATGAACCAGACACCAGCTGGGTCTGGTCTGCTTAGTTCACTGACTGTATATGAACCAGAAACCAGCTGGTCTGGTCTGCTTAGTTCTCTGACTGTATATGAACCAGATACCAGCTGGTCTGGTCTGCTTAGTTCACTGACTGTATATGAACCAGATACCAGCTGGTCTGGTCTGCTTAGTTCACTGACTGTATATGAACCAGACACAAGCTGGGTCTGGTCTGCTTAGTTCTCTGACTGTATATGAACCAGAAACCAGCTGGTCTGGTCTGCTTAGTTCACTGACTGTATATGAACCAGATACCAGCTGGTCTGGTCTGCTTAGTTCACTGACTGTATATGAACCAGAAACCAGCTGGTCTGGTCTGCTTAGTTCACTGACTGTATATTAACCAGACACCAGCTGGGTCTGGTCTGCTTAGTTCTCTGACTGTATATGAACCAGAAACCAGCTGGTCTGGTCTGCTTAGTTCACTGACTGTATTTAAACCAGATACCAGCTGGTCTGGTCTGCTTAGTTCACTGACTGTATATGAACCAGACACAAGCTGGGTCTGGTCTGCTTAGTTCTCTGACTGTATATGAACCAGAAACCAGCTGGTCTGGTCTGCTTAGTTCACTGACTGTATATGAACCAGAAACCAGCTGGTCTGGTCTGCTTAGTTCACTGACTGTATATGAACCAGACACCAGCTGGGTCTGGTCTGCTTAGTTCACTGACTGTATATGAACCAGATACCAGCTACGTCTGGTTGCTTAGCTCACTGACTGAATATGAACCAGACACCAGCTGGGTCTGGTCTGCTTAGTTCACTGACTGTATATGAACCAGAAACCAGCTGGTCTGGTCTGCTTAGTTCACTGACTGTATATGAACCAGATACCAGCTGGTCTGGTCTGCTTAGTTCACTGACTGTATATGAACCAGATACCAGCTGGTCTGGTCTGCTTAGTTCACTGACTGTATATGAACCAGACACAAGCTGGGTCTGGTCTGCTTAGTTCTCTGACTGTATATGAACCAGAAACCAGCTGGTCTGGTCTGCCTAGTTCACTGACTGTATATGAACCAGATACCAGCTACGTCTGGTTGCTTAGTTCACTGACTGAATATGAACCAGATACCAGCTACGTCTGGTTGCTTCGTTCACTGACTGAATATGAACCAGACACCAGCTGGGTCTGCTTAGTTCACTGACTGTATATGAACCAGATACCAGCTGGTCTGGTCTGCTTAGTTCACTGACTGTATATGAACCAGACACAAGCTGGGTCTGGTCTGCTTAGTTCTCTGACTGTATATGAACCAGAAACCAGCTGGTCTGGTCTGCTTAGTTCACTGACTGTATATGAACCAGAAACCAGCTGGTCTGGTCTGCTTAGTTCACTGACTGTATATGAACCAGACACCAGCTGGGTCTGGTCTGCTTAGTTCACTGACTGTATATGAACCAGATACCAGCTACGTCTGGTTACTTAGTTCACTGACTGAATATGAATCAGACACCAGCTGGGTCTGGTCTGCTTAGTTCACTGACTGTATATGAACCAGATACCAGCTACGTCTGGTTGCTTAGTTCATTGACTGTATATGTACTAGAAAAGGTCTAGGGCACAGTACAATAATCCCCTTTGCATCATGGTCTGTGAATGACCTTTCACCTCTCTGTATCCTCTGACCTATGTGACCTCAATGACCTAGGTTACTACAGACCAGGTAGACACACCTTTCCATTACAAATATGACCTGAGTTGCAATATTATACCAGTCTCTTAAGATTGCTTTTTTAGAGGAATCTTGAAAAGGGAATAAATCAGAATAAAATGAAATGAAGGACAAAACAAATAAATATTAATGACCAGGCGAGGTATTTCGTAACATCAATATGATGTAATGAAGCTAAAATATTATACTTGTAAGTTAATGCAGATTCAGAGAAACAACTATTTTTGTTAAATTGCTATATTGTTTGAAGTCAATATAACTTCACAGAATATCCTAAATAATATTAGGGGAGCCTTCTCTGCTAAACTTCTAGGTTTCTTACAGCACTAATAAGAGGCTGCGTCTGAGACCGTCGCCATGTGCAGTTGAACTTCAGGAACACCGATTATGTTGCTGTCCGCTTCAGTGGTGCTGAAACGGCACTGTTCGTTTATTCATTTACATTAGCTCTACCAGCGGACATTATACACTCATGACACTTGAGACAAAGTAACCACGTTAGTTGTTTGGGGATATAGCTGGGCTGTCTATCTCAAATGGGCCATTGGAATCAGATGGTGCAGTATTGCCTTCTGGACACTGGGTGACACTACTCTGTAAGTAAAGGCAGTGGCAATCCTGACCATTGAATAAATGATCAAAGTTGGCCCTCTCACTCCTTTATAGACGAACGCTGTTTTAACAGAATCGTAATCTCTACCACGTGTCTTGCGTGATTTTAGAATGTTATGTCTATAAAATCGCTCAGCCACAGCATTTATTATTAAATGGTCTGTATTGAGTGATGCCATATATAACAGGTCTTAGTCGTTTTAAGGCTATTTCGTCTAGACCTGTACCCTTAGTATAGTCTTAATACTCTTAGGTGCAGGGGCAAGTGAGTGGACATGTAGCACTGGGGAGTGGAGTAGAGTGAAGTTGCTCCTAGACGCTGATCTTGGGCCAGTTTTGCATTTTCCCCAGTGCTTTTTATTATCTTAAACACTCAGTCATTATAGTGTTACTGACTCGGAACATTCGGCACACATATCTGATTAGTAAGCTGATTTCCCATATCAATAAAAAGTAATTGATTGAGCTGACCCCACTCTAGGAACTGCGATGGAGATGAGAGGGTAGACAGTGACTAGGCCACTGTCCATGCAAGGACATGGCGGAGTATGAATATGTCCACGTTTTATGGCCGTGCTTTATAGCTGTGTGAAGGACTAATTAATTGCATTGGCCCTGGCCAGCCTGGTAGCCGGGACTGTAAATGGATTAGCTTTTGCCAGCGCTCTTTAATTTTACACAACATACATGTTCAGCACTTAAAACGATGGCATGTGCAATGTCAAAACATTAAAAGTGGGCAAATTGACATTACGGCCTGCCGTGCCGCGGAAGAGCTCATGCGTTTAGTGCACCGTGACCAAAAGTACCATGGCCGCTTTCTCGTCTCAGAGTGCTTATATAGTCTAGGTGACGGCCATACCTCTCTCTCTTCCCGACGCTGATGCAATGGCACAAGGTAGCAGATTGTCAAACTGCGGGCGAGTAGCCGCGGAGGGGACATAAACCCAATAATCGGTGCCACAGGGCCAACTATCAGTGCGGCTCCAGAACAGCAATCTGACACGGACATACATGCGCACTGCAGTTTATAGTCAATTCGAGTCTCCTCCAACGGAGCCACACGCAGCAGTGACTATTCCGACCTCAGCCTTCTCCAGGTCCTGTTTCCGCCGCAGCCTTTTCCACCCGATTTTGGACCAAAACGTTGCCACTGCGTCAGACTCTAACTTCGTCAGGCCCCATCGCTCGGATCCCGCGGAAGCCTGGTGTGTCAAGTGAAGGTACGTGTTTTTTCTCTTCTGGGCTGGCGGTCTCCGTGCATGGTGAAACCGTAGTGAGGTGAGCTCCGGGCTCGGTCCATATTATTCCAGTCCATCCTTGCCTGGCCTGTTGACTGTGTCGCGTCTGCTCTTGAGTTCATGGTGACAGAAATGCGGTCATGGTTGGAATGGCTGGTCCCTTTAACACCGTTCTGGCCGTGTGTACTGTGTTAGGTCCTGCTCCGAGTAGCCTAAGCAAACAGTTGTTTCCATACAATCTGTGTTCAAAAACGTCGCATGCAAGATGCACGAAAGAGAGTGCATGTCTAAAGCAGAAATCCACTTTAGGCTACAGTGTATCGTACAATGTATCGTGGAAAGTATCCATTGAATTGACTAACAGGGCAGGGTAGCAGGGTAGCCTATATCTGACATGCACATAAAACGTGAGGCATTTCAGATGTGAGAATGTTAACGTTCGGAGACCAGCTGCAGATGTTGCTCATACGCTGCTGATGTTTGCACTATTGTGATTTTGTCAGGGAAAATCTTAGCTGCACACAGATGAACACTGGTTTAGAGGCGTAAATACAAAGTTAAGTGCTCTCACATCAGCTTCTGACCTCACCCCTGAAAACGTGAGAGAAATTTTATTGATACATGACATGGTCATATTTATATGACGGCGATATTATACTGAATGGACAAAGCCTGTTGTCGGAGGAGTGAATGCTGCTGATGCCGTAGCGCAATCATAATATTTACCCTAATTAACATCAGAAATTACGTTGGACGCACATCTTCCGTGTACGCGTTGGACGCACAACTAGACAGACAGGGCACGGGTTCGTCGGGTTATTGGTTGATGACAGACAGTGGTTCGGCTAGCCTAAGGTGTCAAGGGAAGAGTCAACCTGGTCTCAGAGCATTTCGTAATATTCTGTACATAAATCTGAGGCACACCATTTAGTATGGTATATATTAATTTGTGAATGTCCATTATCCATTTCACATGATACATTATGAATTACAAATTGTATGATAAATACAAATTAGCAAAATGTACAACATGTTACGAATTTGCGAAATTTACAATATGTTATAAATTTGCAAACATATGATATGTTACGATTTCAAATTTGTTGTGGCTAACGTGGGCTAGGTGACTAACACTAAAGTTAACTAGCTGGCTAATTTTTAGGGTTAAGGTTAGGTGTTATAGGTTCAAGGGTTAAGGGTAGGGTTAGAGTTAGGGGAAGGGTTAGCTAACATGCTAAGAAGGTTCAAAGTAGAAGAAAAGTTGCTATAGTTGTCCGTGATAAGATTAGAACACACAACCTTTGAGTTACTAGACGTTCGCATTTTACTCCTACCCATCCACGCCAACCAAACACTCTTATTTACTTTTTTTTGCCATAAGTAACCCTCTGTATTATGTACCCATGTCAAATGGAATGTATCATACTAATTTGACGTCTGGTCTATGAGACCAGGCTGGAAAAGGTGATTCTTCAACCCAGCCATCCATATGAGCACAAGATGTTGAAAATACCTCTTTCAACCAGGTTTTCTCACTGAGAAGCTTGGATCTGCATGTGATGCGACACAAGAATAACGAGCGGCCCATACTTCATATTGTGTGATCATTCAAGACACCGCAACACAGCCCTAGAAAGACTGAGAGCCTTGAGCTGCACCCCGGATTCTGACTCAGTTTAATTCCCATTCAGATCCAGCCTTGTATATACTCACATTCTCTCTGAACATGCACATGGTTTAGATTTCATGTTGCTGTTGTTTTGCCAACTTGAGTTTGCGTTCGTTTTGTGGTTACGGATGCATTCACAAGCAAGATCATAATGAAATAGTCTATTGATCGATCTCAGTTGACATGGACTAAAGAGTATGGTTGGAGCACACTATTCCGTTACATTGTATCATTCATTATGTAGCACGTCACTCAATTAGTGGCCTTGGTGCTATACACATCCCATCATGAAGCCAACTGGGAAGGGCACAAATGTGCATTTTATAACAGTTACTCAAGCAATTAAAAGGGATGCTGCCCATGCCTTTATATGAGTTACTCAACCATATAGGCCTACCTAAACCATTTGTTAGCTTGACTATTTCGAACAATAAGCTTTGTAGCAACACTAGGCAGTTAAGATGATGAAATGGTCCCTCTGTGGAGAGGACAGCGAAACTCGACGCCTCTGCCCTTTGGACAACTAGCCTAATGCATCATTAATGCTTATCTAATACAGTGAAGCTTCGCAAATGGAAGCAAATTGATTGGGTAAGTAGCCTAAATCCCTCACTGAATAAGTAAACAGACATATATTGTGGTAACAGATACTGTCATTATTATCAGTCCGTTATCCCTGGCACGCAGGCGGGAGCACCATATTGAGGCCAGTCTTGCGATAGGCCTATTATTGGGCTTCAATAGACAATGGCTCTCATTTGTTCTCCGCAGCCAGGATAAACATTGGCTTTTGGATTTACAGTGCCTTGCGAAAGTATTCGGCCCCCTTGAACTTTGCGACCTTTTGCCACATTTCAGGCTTCAAACATAAAGATATAAAACTGTATTTTTTTGTGAAGAATCAATAACAAGTGGGACACAATCATGAAGTGGAACAACATTTATTGGATATTTCAAACTTTTTTAACAAATCAAAAACTAAAAAATTGGGCGTGCAAAATTATTCAGCCCCCTTAAGGTAATACTTTGTAGCGCCACCTTTTGCTGCGATTACAGCTGTAAGTCGCTTGGGGTATGTCTCTATCAGTTTTGCACATCAAGAGACTGAAATTTTTTCCCATTCCTCCTTGCAAAACAGCTCAAGCTCAGTGAGGTTGGATGGAGAGCATTTGTGAACAGCAGTTTTCAGTTCTTTCCACAGATTCTCGATTGGATTCAGGTCTGGACTTTGACTTGGCCATTCTAACACCTGGATATGTTTATTTTTGAACCATTCCATTGTAGATTTTGCTTTATGTTTTGGATCATTGTCTTGTTGGAAGACAAATCTCTGTCCCAGTCTCAGGTCTTTTGCAGACTCCATCAGGTTTTCTTCCAGAATGGTCCTGTATTTGGCTCCATCCATCTTCCCATCAATTTTAACCATCTTCCCTGTCCCTGCTGAAGAAAAGCAGGCCCAAACCATGATGCTGCCACCACCATGTTTGACAGTGGGGATGGTGTGTTCAGGGTGATGAGCTGTGTTGCTTTTAAGCCAAACATAACGTTTTGCATTGTTGCCAAAAAGTTCAATTTTGGTTTCATCTGACCAGAGCACCCTTTTCCACATGTTTGGTGTGTCTCCCAGGTGGCTTGTGGCAAACTTTAAACAACACTTTTTATGGATATCTTTAAGAAATGGCTTTCTTCTTGCCACTCTTCCATAAAGGCCAGATTTGTGCAATATACGACTGATTGTTGTCCTATGGACAGAGTCTCCCACCTCAGCTGTAGATCTCTGCAGTTCATCCAGAGTGATCATGGGCCTCTTGGCTGCATGTCTGATCAGTCTTCTCCTTGTATGAGCTGAAAGTTTAGAGGGACGGCCAGGTCTTGGTAGATTTGCAGTGGTCTGATACTCCTTCCATTTCAATATTATCGCTTGCACAGTACTCCTTGGGATGTTTAAAGCTTGGGAAATCTTTTTGTATCCAAATCCGGCTTTAAACTTCTTCACAACATTATCTCGGACCTGCCTGGTGTGTTCCTTGTTCTTCATGATGCTCTCTGCGCTTTTAACGGACCTCTGAGACTATCACAGTGCAGGTGCATTTATACAGAGACTTGATTACACACAGGTGGATTGTATTTATCATCATTAGTCATTTAGGTTAACATTGGATCATTCAGAGATCCTCACTGAACATCTGGAGAGAGTTTGCTGCACTGAAAGTAAAGGGGCTGAATAATTTTGCACGCCCAATTTTTCAGTTTTTGTTTTGTTAAAAAAGTTTGAAATATCCAATAAATGTCGTTCCACTTCATGATTGTGTCCCACTTGTTGTTGATTCTTCACAAAAAAATACAGTTTTATATCTTTATGTTTGAAGCCTGAAATGTGGCAAAAGGTCGCAAAGTTCAAGGGGGGCGAATACTTTCGCAAGGCACTGTACAGGCCTACTGATGAAGTTGTAAAATGAGTGTAGTCTAATACATGTTTTAATAAAGTGTTTAATAACACCATTATCAATTATATACATTGCTGTTCTATCTTTATAATTTTGTAAAAACAAACCTATTTTGATGGAATAGAAACTCTCTCTCCTTGTGTCTCGCTCTCTTCTGTTTGTAATTCAGACCTTAATCCTCTCATCCATAGCTTCATTCCACTTTCTGTCTATTTTCATTTTGAGACTAATCACTGAGGTTAGATGGGGTGGCATAAGGTTAGATGGGGTGGCATGAGGGTAGATGGGGTGGCATGAGGGTAGATGGGGTGGCATGAGGGTAGATGGGGTGGTATGAGGGTAGATGCGGTGGCATGAGGGTAGATGGGGTGGCATGAGGGTAGATGTGGTGGCATGAGGTTAGATGGGGTGGTATGAGGGTAGATGGGGTGGCATGAGGGTAGATGGGGTGGCATGAGTGTAGATGGGGTGGCATGAGGGTAGATGGGGTAGCATGATGTTAGATGGGGTGGCATGAGGGTAGATGCGGTGGCATGAGGGTAGATGGGGTGGCATGAGGTTAGATGGGGTGGCATGAGGGTAGTTCAGGTGGCATGAGGTTAGTTCGGATGGCATGAGGTTAGTTCGGATGGCATGAGGTTAGATGGGGTGGCATGAGGTTAGATTTAGTAGTATGAGGGTAGATGGGGTTGCTTGAGAGTAGATGGGGTGTCTTGAGAGTAGATGGGGTGTCTTGAGAGTAGATGGGGTGTCTTGAGAGTAGATGGGGTGTCTTGAGAGTAGATGGGGTGTCTTGAGAGTAGATGGGGTGGCATGAGTGTAGATGGAGTGGCATGATGTTAAATGGGGTGGCATGAGGTTAGATGGGCTTTCAACAGTCCACAGTCACACAATCTGGATCAAATGACCAGGAACGATGATCTTCGAGGCTCACAGTTGTTTTTTTCCTAACAGGTAGTTTTGTCCCTGTGCCTTACATTGCTTTCTGAGCCACCGTGCTTCAGCCAAGAAGATTTCTCTTCAAACATCAGTTAGATTGTTTCCTCCGTTTGTTGCCGAGCCTGTCTCCAAGCCTGCCTGTCGTCTGTACAGTGGCGATTTGATGTAAATCTTGGTGGGGCAACAATAAAAAGTGAGATGCATGCCAGAAAAGCCACAACACAACACTAAACAGTACATTTAATTGCACTATAAAGGTGACAAACAGCCTACATAAAGCTGTCCCAACAGCAGCCCCAACATCTTACCACTGCTACACCTGGCTATCAGCAAAGCCTTGTCTGGCAGCAAAAAAGTTCATTCAGCCTCATTTACTTCCTTTAAAAAAACATAGCTGATATGGCTGACTTGCTTAAACAAATGTGGTTTCTACTGACAATTGAGATGTACAAACTATGGCATAAGGGAACGACAAGTGGATAAGAGGCAATCCGTAATTTTGATTAAGACATTAATGAGCGAGATAGGACAGACGTAGTCAATGTAACTATTTGTTCAGCACTTTTGAAATGTACAGCGACAGAATTCAGAATGGGCCGTTCTTACAGTGTTCTCCCTGTACACTAATTTAGAACCGTAGGATAAATAAAGGGTGCATATAAACGGACAATGAAAGCTCTTACAATATTCAATGATTACATTCCTCTAAAACAGGTTATAGGCTACATGTGCACCACCATGTCAGAACAGTAGGCAAATAGAGGGGTAAATAGACCAAATGATTTGGGTGAGGCACATGGTCTACTAACATCTTACTACATAACATACACTCAGTATTACTTTCTCAGGTACAGTACACATTATCTCCCTGGCATATTACATACATACAATACATTTTTGGACTCACATTGTTGTTCTGTGCTCACTTGAACAGGAACGTGGTGCGGCGGTCCTTCGTGGGCAAATTTTGTCATTAAAGTCTGGCATTCTCTGTATTTAATGTGCTTTCAAAACAACTGGGAACTCTGAGAAAAACAAGGTCAAATCATGATGACGTCATTGATCTTCAATTTGCAATTCTGAGTTGGATGACTGTTCAAAACTTATTTTCCCAGTCGGAGCTCGTTTATTCCCAACTTTCCAGTTGTCTTGAACACACTGAAGTCAAGTTCTGACTTAACAGTTGTTTTGAGCTCAGCACAAATCATGCTTCATTGACAGCATGGCCAATGTTGAATGTTTATAATTTTAAACTTGGAAAAGAGCCCCTGAATCCCAGATTTGGGACAACACAGCCACTGTCACTGATTCCTTCCAAACCACTCATTGTTGAATTTGCGATTTCCAACTTGTGCAATGTTTATGTCCAATGGCTGATGAGCACCGATACATTTTGTCTGTAATTTCTCTTCATTATTTCTCTTCATATGTCAAGGATTAAAAAGGATTTGCCAGTAGATTGTTGACTTGGTTCATGATGATGACTGATGATGATGACTAAGATTTTGAAAGTATGATGTTGACATGATCATTCCAATCAAAGCTACTGTAGATACAACATGATTTGATGTCATTTTATCTGTGGCCAATGACCTTGAGCCTTCTTAGATGGGCACTTCTAAAGTAACTCTATGGCAACACCCAAAGGGCTAGAATTTTCGAGGTCTACCCTTAGACTTGGCGGTAACGTAGTGTACCCATGAGTGACAGAACACTGAGCCAATCATGGTGCAGCGCTCCATATTTTCTGTTGGCTTGCCCCACCACCACCACAGAAAGCACTGAGCTAGGCCGAAACACCTGCATTTTGGAGCTGCCTTACTCAAGAAAACAAAAAAAGAGACCGTGTTTTTAACGGGCTTTAATTAACTCAATGACATATATATATATATATATATAGTTTTTTTATATATATTTTTTTACATTGTTTACAAACTGATATTTGACACGTATTAATGCCGAAAATATCATGCAAAACAGGCAAGCCCCCCAAGCCCCCCCAAGCCCACCCAAGCCCACCCTTGATATAGGCTAAGTATACATCCGTTTTACATACCACTGTTTGCCCAGATATCTTAGCCTAGATCCCTTTCTCAACACTGGAGGGATGACATGAGAGCCGAATAGAGTTCCCAGTTTACATGCCTCGTGTTACACAAATAAAGGCCCTGAGAGGGCGAGAGAGCATCACTGGTAGCTTCAGTAATGCCGCCAGGCAAGGAAGGATGTTAGCATTGTTTATACTCCCAGCTGTGTATTGCTTTCCAATTCCATTCATGCAGTCAATAGAGCCTGTATACAACAGGATGTGCTGCTTTTCTGCTCTGACAACTCTTTTTAAAACTCTTTAAAAATATAATCCTATTTTCTGACTGCGTGTGTGTGTGTGCCTTCGTACTCCCCTATGTGTGCATGTGTGAATTTAAGTGTTTGTGTACAGTACCAGTCAAAAGTTTGGACACACCTACTCATTCTAGCGTTTTTCTTAATTTTTACTATTTTCAACATTGTAGAATAATAGTGAAGACATCAAAATGATGAAAGAACACATGGAATCATGTAGTAACCAAAAAAGTGTAAAACAAATCAAAATATATTCTATATTTGAGATTCTTCAAAGTAGCCATCCTTTTCCTTGATGACAGCTTTGCACAAGCATGTCATTCTCTCAACCAGCTTCATCTGAAATGCTTTTCCAACAGTCTTGAATGAGTTTCCACATATGCTGAGCACGTTTCCTCCACTTTTCCTTCACTCTGCGGTTCAACTCATCCCAAACCATCTCAATTGGGTTGAAGTCGGGTGATTGTGGAGGCCAGGTCATCTGATGCAGCACTCCACAACTTTCCTTCTTGGTCACATAGCCCTTACACAGCCTGGAGGTGTGTTGGGTCATTGTGCTGTTGAAAAACAAATGATAGTCCCACTAAGCACAAACCAGATGGGATGCTGTATCGCTGCAGAATGCTGTGGTAGCCATGCTGGTTAAGTGTGCCTTGAATTCTAAATCAATTATAGACAGTGTCACCAGAAAAACACCCCCACACCATCACACCTCCTCCTCCATGCTTCACGGTGGGAACCACACATGTGGGCATTATCCATTTACCTATGCTGCTTCTTACAAAGACACGGCGGTTGAAACCAAAGATCTCAAATTTGGATAGATTTTCACTGGTCTAATGTCCATTGCTTGTGTTTCTTGGCCCAAGAGAGTATCTTCTTCTTATTTTCTTCTTTTTATATTGACTGAACTCTTAATGTCTTAAAGTAATGGTGGACTGTCGTTTCTCTTTGCTTATTTGAGCTGTTCTTGCCGTAATATTTTACCAAAAAGGGCTATCTTCTGTATAACAACCCTACCTTGTCACAACACAGCTGATTGGCTCAAATGCATTAAGAAGGAAAGAAATTCCACAAATTAACTTTTAACAAGGCACACCTATTAATTGAAATGCCTTCCAGGAAGCTGGTTGAGAATGCCAAGAGCTGTCATCAATGAAAGGGTCGCTCCTTTGAAGAAGCTCAAATAGTTGAAAACTTTTTGGTTACTACAGTATTCCATTTGTGTTATTTCATAGTTTTGATGTCTTCACTATTATTCTCCAATGTAGAAAATAGTAAAAATAAAGAAGAACCCTTGAATGAGTCGGTGTGTCCAAACGTTTGACTGGTACTGTATGCTTGCTCACCTTAGTCCACCTTAGTGGACGTAACCAGAAGTCCAGAAGTCCCCATAAGAATAGTAAACAAACAAAAATTTGACCAACTGGAGACTTTTTGTTAGTCCCCATGAGGTCAAATGTTATTTCTAGGGGGTTTTGGGTTAAGGTTAGAATTAGTGTTAGGGTTATTATTACGGTATGGGTTAGGGTTAGGAGCTAGGGTTAGATTTAGGGTTAGGGTTAGGAACTAGGGTTAGGTTTAGGGTTAGGAGCTAGGGTTAGTTTTAGGGTTAGGGTTAGGAACTAGGGTTAGGTTTAGGGTTAGGGTTAGGAGCTAGGGTTAGTTTTAGGGTTAGGGTTAGAAGCTAGGGTTAGTTTTAGGGTTAGGTTAGGCACTAGGGTTAGGTTTAGGGTTAGGGTTAAGGTTAGGATTTTGGGTTAAGGTTAGGGTTAAGATTAGGGTTAGGGTTTAGGGAAAGTAGTTTGAATGGGACTGAATTGTGTGTCCCCACAAGGTTAGTTGTGTGTGTGTGTGTGTGTGTGTGTGTGTGTGTGTGTGTGTGTGTGTGCACACACTGATCTAGAGAGGGACATAGAACAATCCCTGCATGTCCAGTAGTGGCATTTCACCGGCATTTTTTCTCTAAGGCTGGCATTTGGTGTCCGTTTTCTCTCTGTCCCTTCACCTTCTGTCCTTGTCTTTTGAAGATGGTGGCAAAGAGAGATGAGGAATGATGGAGGAGCATCATCAAGAACCTCTGACCTTTGATGTGTGGCGGAACATTCTTATGATGTCCAACTAGCTTTCAGACAGACGGGTTATAGTTCACTAACTCCGAGATCGATTGCATGGTGTGTGTGTGTTTTGTGTTGTGCGTACATGCGTGCGTGTGTGGTTTCCTTTAGGGTGTCATGAGAAAATCACTGATATTACCTCTACAGGGCAGAATCACTATGCAGACAAGGGAGAAAGCTCTGGGTAAATGTTTTTGCATGTTGTAAGACAGACTGTCTGTCTGCCTGTTGACACAGACACAATCACACAGCTAGTCTGGGGGCGGTTTCCATGGTGAAATGTTGTGAGGGACTAGGGAACTCAGCTCAGCTCGGGTTATCTCTGATCCATGGTGATATGATATGTACCGTTTTCCAGCAGCTGAAAGAAAAAGACCCCTTACAGGCATGTCTGTCTGTCTGTCTGTCTGTCTGTCTGTCTGTCTGTCTGTCTGTCTGTCTGTCTGTCTGTCTGTCTGTCTGTCTGTCTGTCTGTCTGTCTGTCTGTCTGTCTGTCTGTCTGTCTGTCTGTCTGCCTGCCTGCCTGCCTGCCTGTGCCTGCCTGTGCCTGCCTGCCTGCCTGCCTGCCTGCCTGCCTGCCTGCCTGCCTGCCTGCCTGCCTGCCTGCCTGCCTGCCTGCCTGCCTGCCTGCCTGCCTGCCTGCCTGCCTGCCTGCCTGCCTGTCTGCCTGCCTGCCTGTCTGCCTGCCTGCCTGCCTGCCTGCCTGCCTGCCTGCCTGCCTGTCTGCCTGTCTGCCTGCCTGTCTGCCTGCCTGCCTGTCTGTCTGTCTGTCTGTCTCCTGCCTGCCTGTCTGTCTCCTGCCTGCCTGCCTCTGCCTGCCTCCTGTCTGCCTGCCTGCCTGTCTGTCTGCCTGCCTGCCTGCCTGCCTGCCTGCCTTAAACAGGTGAATTGCTCAATTGTTCATGGTTAGGTTGAAAAAGATCCTAGTAAACAGCAGGCATGTTCTGTTTAGTAGCTCAAACTAGATCTGAGAAGGGTCTTAATCGCTGCTGCCTAGAGGGACTGGGTCTAAGCCTAGAGGGACTGGGTCTAAGCTTAGAGGGACTGGGTCTAAGCCTAAAGAGGCTGGGTCGAAGCCTAGAGGGACTGGGTCGAAGCCTAAAGGGGCTGGGTCTAAGCCTAGAGGGACTGGGTCTAAGCCTAGAGGGACTGGGTCGAAGCCTAGAGGGACTGGGTCGAAGCCTAGAGGGACTGGGTCGAAGCCTAGAGGGACTGGGTCGAAGCCTAGAGGGGCTGGGTCGAAGCCTAGAGGGGCTGGGTCGAAGCCTAGAGGGACTGGGTCGAAGCCTAGAGGGACTGGGTCGAAGCCTAGAGGGACTGGGTCGAAGCCTAGAGGGACTGGGTCTAAGCCTAGAGGGACTGGGTCTAAGCCTAGAGGGACTGGGTCGAAGCCTAGAGAGACTGGGTCTTAGCTTGGAGTATGTCCTTTCCCTGTGTCTGTCATCTTGTTTACCAGTGATCGTGAACCCATTCCTTTCCTCAGCGCCTGCTGCTCCGGCTCTGTTTGTCCCTCCAGAGTTGCTGTTGTTGAGCTGTTGGTTAGCAAGGAGGAGAATCAGTGTGTGTGTGTGTGTGTGTGTCTCTGTGTGTGTGTCTGCATACTCAGCTATAAGTATGTGTATATGTGTTTTTGCGTGTGCGTGCGTGTGTTTTTGTGTATTTGTGTGTTTTTCTATGTGTGTGTGTATGTGTGTGCATTCATGCATGCGTGCGTTTACATGTGTGTTCGTTTTCTGTCCGTGTGTACATGCGTGCATGTGTGTGTGCGTTTGTGTGTGTGTGTGTGTGTGTGTGTGTGGGAAGTAAAATTCTGTATTTCATATTGCAGTACACCTACTGGTGTATAAATATGGTATCATATATCATATCAGTAATGACACACAGTGCAATACCATACAACTGACTATAGTATTCTGTAAAACAAGTGAACGCTATCGTAATCAGAATGAATGATGTTCATTGAGAGGAGGGATTTGTATTTCACAGTATGTTACTGTAATTACAAGGGATTGGTGCAAACAGGTTGGCTGCTAGGTAAGTGTTTACAGGCAATACAGCATATTCATTAATATTTGGTGTTTTATATCACTTGCACTTCTATAGGCCTCCAAAAGCATCCACACTGGCAGCAACTACGGGGGAAAACAGACCAAAAGAACATGGCAACATGCTCAACCATTGAAGATTCAAGACTTTCTGCTACCCCAATCGGTCTGCTATGCATTTCAAATTGATTGGGCACTACTACCACATAGGAGTTAGATTTGTAGAGCATTTATAGCCGTTTACAAGGCACGCCACATATTGTGTTAATGAGCCTGAAACAACAATACCACGCACCTACTAAGTGGTCAAAATATTTTTGATGCTCCAAAAATATGGTACTGTATTCTGTGGGGTAGAATTACAGTACTATTCAAAATACATAAATTATTATTATTTTCCCACAATGCACCATAATTTACAGTATGCCACAGTAAAACGTTGAAAAATAAATATTACACTATAATTTACAGTTTTCCATTTCAGTCTGTGTGAGAATCAGGGTTTCCATTTGCCGCCACTTGGCTTTTCGTCAATAGCAAAAGTATGAAAAGCCAATAAATAAAACTTTTGCTAAAATGACCGGGAGAAAAAAAATCCCATTGCAAAATAAGGCGTTTGTCATGTATCAGTATGCAGAGGTGAGTACGGAGTCAGGCGCAGGACACAGAACTGAGTAAAATAACATACTTTACTCTGAAAATGATCAACCATATATTCCACACAGGGAAAACACACCATAACACAGAAGACTGATAACTCTAGACAAGGAACAATCACGCACAAAACATCATGGGAACCAGAGGGTTAAATAGGGAAATAATCTTGAACATTCCAAGATGGCGTAGCAGTCAGACGTATTTGTCCTTCGTCTTGTCATGTCCCATGTATATATATATATTTATATATTTTTCTTCGCATGTATTTTTATATTTTTCTAAACCCTTACTTCAAAATCCTCTCCTGCAACCCGCCTCACCCAATGTGGTGTGGATCTGCTTTTTCTAAAGTATTTTTCTTTGCCTCTATTACTGGAATCTCTCCAACATAAACTAGCCAGCTAATTAGCCAGCTAACGGTCATCAGCTAACCTCTATCTCGGAAAGCTTTCGCCAGTTTGTACAGCGTGATTCAACCAGAGCATACCGGACCTATTTTTCTCTCCATATCCCCGGATTCCTATCGCAAGCTCTGAACCTTCTCACCTTCCGACCTTCGCAGCTAACTTGATTTGATTTGATTTAACGTCACCTGAATGCAAGCTGTCTCGAGCACAACAGAATGTTGGCTTACGAGGCCCATCGAATACATTCCGAAGCCACTAGCTAGCAGTCAGCTATCCTTTGCTAGCGGTCATCAGCTACCTTTATCCCGGATAACTCTTGCCAGTCTGTACAGCGCGACTCAAACCAGAGCTAGTCGGACTTATTCTTCTCCATATCTCCGGATTCCTACAGCAAGCTCTGAAACTATTTATTTGATTTGATTTTTTTACATTTTTATTATGATAAAGAAAAAATCCACCTGGAATTATAGCAGCTAACGACCCCTGAACTCACAGCCGCTAATCTACGGCCTGCTAGCTTTCTAAAACACATTGGACTGCTGGCTTGAGAGGCCCTTCGGACATATTTCTTCGGCCACTATACATATTTTGCCAATTGGCCTGGTTTACCACACGGAGCCCTGCTGATCCGTCCGCTGATGTATCTGCACGAGGAGGCAACAACAGACTTTCCTCCGTCGCGTCATCCCTCTAAGGGATGAGTCCACCAAGGTGGCATAGCAGTTCAGACGTCTTTTGTCCTCGTCTTGTCGTGTCCTGTATATATATATATTTACAACTATTTTCACATTTTATTTTTATTTTCCATCAACTCATCTTCAAAACACCCGCCTCACCAATTTATATTTATAAAAAGTATTATTTACCTCAAATCTGTAATCCTCCAAGAAGCTAGCCAGAAACTCCAAGAAGCTAGCCTGAAACTAGCCAGAAGCTAATCAGAAGCTAGTTCGCTTCTTTACTGGCAAATCGTTAGTACTCAGATAACCACGGTTTGTGGTCATCAGCTATCCTTTAGCTCGAAAATCTATCGCCAGTTCTGTAGCGCGGCTCGGAACGGAACATACCGGACCAATTTTTCTCTCCATGTCCCTGGATTTCGACTGCTCTCTGGACATTCATACCCGGATCTCACAGCTAGCTAGCTGCTATCCGTGTGACTATCGGCCTTCGTCGATTCCGGAGCAAACATAAATTATTCCGGAGCTAGCCAGCTCCGTCAATCCCTCCTGGGCTGCAGTCACCTATCCGGACCCGTTTTACTGCCTACGCGGAGCCCCACCGGGCCTTCACAACTGGACTGCCGACGTTATCTACCCGAAGGAGTTATCCGGCTGGCTCCTACGTCGCGACGTTACCTGAACGCCCATCTGCGGCCTGCTAACCGTTAGCTGTCTTACCGGCTGCTATCTGAATAGACAATCGGACAATTTATTTATTTTTATTATTATTATGTTTTCTTCTTGGGCCTCTATAACTATATATCTATTGTTTTTATTTTTGTTGTTGTGTGATTTGGATTAATCCCCTCTACCACACGGAACCCCACTAATCTACTGACGGAACGCAAGAGGTGGCTAATAACAGACCTCCATCCTATGCTAGCTTGCTACCGATGGCCTGGCTAGCTGTCTAAATCGCCGCGACCCCCAACCAAACCTCTCCACTTACCGGACCCTTTTGATCACTCGACTAAGCATGCCTCTCCTTAATGTCAATATGCCTTGTCCATTGCTGTTCTGGTTAGTGTTTATTGGCTTATTTCACTGTAGAGCCTCTAGTCCTGCTCACTATACCTTATCCAACCTATTAGTTCCACCACCCACACATGCAATGACATCTCCTGGTTTCAATGATGTTTCTAGAGACAATATCTCTCTCTTCATCACTCAATACCTAGGTTTACCTCCACTGTATTCACATCCTACCATACCTTTGTCTGTACATTATACCTTGATGCTATTTTATCGCCCCCAGAAACCTCCTTTTACTCTATGTTCCAGACGTTCTAGACGACCAATTCTCATAGCTTTTAGCCGTACCCTTATTCTAATCCTCCTATGTTCCTCTGGCGATGTAGAGGTGAATCCAGGCCCTGCAGTGCCTAGCTCCACTCCTATTCCCCAGGCGCTCACTTTTGACGACTTCTGTAACCGTAATAGCCTTGGTTTCATGCATGTTAACATTAGAAGCCTCCTCCCTAAGTTTGTTCTATTCACTGCTTTAGCACACTCTGCCAACCCGGATGTTCTAGCTGTGTCTGAATCCTGACTTAGGAAGCCACCAAAAATTCAGAAATTTTAATTCCAAACTACAACATTTTCAGACAAGATAGAACTGCCAAAGGGGGCGGTGTTGCAATCTACTGCAAAGATAGCCTGCAGAGTTCTGTCCTACTATCCAGGTCTGTACCCAAACAATTTGAACTTCTACTTTTAAAAATCCACCTCTCTAAAAACAAGTCTCTCACCATTGCCGCCTGCTATAGACCACCCTCTGCCCCCAGCTGTGCTCTGGACACCATATGTGAACTGATTGCCCCCCATCTATCTTCAGAGTTCGTGCTGCTAGGCGACCTAAACTGGAACATGCTTAACACCCCAGCCATCCTAAAATCTAAACTTGATGCCCTCAATCTCACACAAATTATCAATGAACCTACCAGGTACCTCCCCAAAGCCTTAAACACGGGCACCCTCATAGATATCATCCTAACCAACTTCCCCTCTAAATACACCTCTGCTGTCTTCAACCAAGATCTCAGCGATCACTGCCTCATTGCCTGCATCCGTAATGGGTCAGCGGTCAAACGACCTCCACTCATCACTGTAAAACGCTCCCTGAAACACTTCTGCGAGCAGGCCTTTCTAATCGACCTGGCCGGGGTATCCTGGAAGGATATTGATCTCATCCCGTCAGTAGAGGATGCCTGGATATTTTTTTAAATGCCTTCCTAACCATCTTAAATAAACATGCCCCATTCAAGAAATTTAGAACCAGGAACAGATATAGCCCTTGGTTCTCCCCAGACCTGACTGCCCTTAACCAACACAAAAACATCCTATGGCGTTCTGCATTAGCATTGAACAGCCCCGTGATAAGCAGCTGTTCAGGGAAGCTAGAAACCATTATACACAGGCAGTTAGAAAAGCCAAGGCTAGCTTTTTCAAGCAGAAATTTGCTTCCTGTAACACTAACTCAAAAAGTTCTGGGACACTGTAAAGTCCATGGAGAATAAGAACACCTCCCCCAGCTGCCCACTGCACTGAAGATAGGAAACACTGTCACCACTGATAAATGAACCATAATTGAGAATTTCAATAAGCATTTTTCTACGGCTGGCCATGCTTTCCACCTGGCTACTCCTACCCCGGACAACAGCACTGCACCCCCAACAGCAACTCGCCCAAGCCTTCCCCATTTCTCCTTCTCCCAAATCCATTCAGCTGATGTTCTGAAAGAGCTGCAAAATCTGGACCCCTACAAATCAGCCGGGCTAGACAATCTGGACCCTTTCTTTATAAAATTATCTGCCGAAATTGTTGCCACCCCTATTAGTAGCCTGTTCAACCTCTCTTTCGTGTCGTCTGAGATTCCCAAAGATTGGAAAGCAGCTGCGGTCATCCCCCTCTTCAAAGGGGGACACTCTTGACCCAAACTGCTACAGACCTATATCTATCCTACAGTGCCTTTCTAAGGTCTTCGAAAGCCAAGTCAACAAACAGATTACCGACCATTTCGAATCTCACCATACCTTCCCTGCTATGCAATCTGGTTTCAGAGCTGGTCATGGGTGCACCTCAGCCACGCTCAAGGTCCTAAACGATATCTTAACCGCCATCGATAAGAAACATTACTGTGCAGCCGTATTCATTGATCTGGCCAAGGCTTTCGACTCTGTCAATCACCACATCCTCATCGGCAGACTCGACAGCCTTGGTTTCTCAAATGATTGCCTCGCCTGGTTCACCAACTACTTCTCTGATAGAGTTCAGTGTGTCAAATCGGAGGGTCTGCTGTCCGGACCTCTGGCAGTCTCTATGGGGGTGCCACAGGGTTCAATTCTTGGACCGACTCTCTTCTCTGTATACATCAATGAGGTTGCTCTTGCTGCTGGTGAGTCTCTGATCCACCTCTACGCAGACGACACCATTCTGTATACTTCCGGCCCTTCTTTGGACACTGTGTTAACAACCCTCCAGGCAAGCTCCAATGCCATACAACTCTCCTTCCGTGGCCTCCAATTGCTCTTAAATACAAGTAAAACTAAATGCATGCTCTTCAACCGATCGCTACCTGCACCTACCCGCCTGTCCAACATCACTACTCTGGACGGCTCTGACTTAGAATACGTGGACAACTACAAATACTTAGGTGTCTGGTTAGACTGTAAACTCTCCTTCCAGACCCATATCAAACATCTCCAATCCAAAGTTAAATCTAGAATTGGCTTCCTATTTCGCAACAAAGCATCCTTCACTCATGCTGCCAAACATACCCTTGTAAAACTGACCATCCTACCAATCCTCGACTTTGGCGATGTCATTTACAAAATAGCCTCCAATACCCTACTCAACAAATTGGATGCAGTCTATCACAGTGCAATCCGTTTTGTCACCAAAGCCCCATATTCTACCCACCATTGCGACCTGTACGCTCTCGTTGGCTGGCCCTCGCTTCATACTCGTCGCCAAACCCACTGGCTCCATGTCATCTACAAGACCCTGCTAGGCAAAGTCCCCCCTTATCTCAGCTCGCTGGTCACCATAGCATCTCCCACCTGTGGCACACGCTCCAGCAGGTATATCTCTCTAGTCACCCCCAGAACCAATTCTTTCTTTGGCCGCCTCTCCTTCCAGTTCTCTGCTGCCAATGACTGGAACGAACTACAAAAATCTCTGAAACTGGAAACACTTATCTCCCTCACTAGCTTTAAGCACCAACTGTCAGAGCAGCTCACAGATTACTGCACCTGTACATAGCCCACCTATAATTTAGCCCAAACAACTACCTCTTTCCCAACTGTATTTAATTAATTTATTTATTTTGCTCCTTTGCAACCCATTATTTTTATTTCTACTTTGCACATTCTTCCTTTGCAAAACTACCATTCCAGTGTTTTACTTGCTATATTGAATTTACCTTGCCTTTACCTCCCTTCTCACCTCATTTGCTCACATTGTATATAGACTTGTTTATACTGTATTATTGACTGTATGTTTGTTTTACTCCATGTGTAACTCTGTGTCGTTGTATCTGTCGAACTGCTTTGCTTTATCTTGGCCAGGTCGCAATTGTAAATGAGAACTTGTTCTCAACTTGCCTACCTGGTTAAATAAAGGTAAAATAAAATAAAGAAATAAAGAAATAAGGCCTTTCTGTTAGCCTGCTAGCCCCGTGCCGCTAGCTGCCTGAAGCCACGCACTGGACTTGTATGATCACCCGGCTACGCATGCCTTTCCCTAACGTCACCATGCCGTGTCGATTGCTGTTCTGGTTTGTAACTATTGTTTTATTTCACTGTAGAGCCTATAGCACTGCCCAACACACCTCGGCTAACAATTTAGTTCCACCACCCACACACGCAGTGACATCACCTGGTTTAAATGCTATTTCTTGAGACAATATCTGTTTCATTATCACTATATGCACAGGTTTACCCCCACTGTATTCACATCCTACTATACCTTTGTCTGTACATTATGCGTTGAATATATTCTACCGTGCCCAGAAATCCGCTCCTTTTACTCTCTGTTCTGAACATACTAGGCATCCAGTTCTGTTAACCTTTAGCCGTACCCTTATCCTACTCCTCCTCTGTTCTCTGGTGATGTACAGGTTAATCCAGGCCCTGCAGTGTCTACCTCCACTCCCATTCCCCAGGCTCTCTCATTTGTTGACTTCTGCAACTGTAAAAGCCTTGGTTTCATGCTTGTTAACATTAGAAGCCTCCTCCCTAAGTTTGTTTTATTTACTGCCCTAGCACACTCTACCAATCAGGATGTCCTAGCTGTGTCTGAATCCTGGCTTAGGAAGGCCACCAAAAACCTTGAAATTCCCATTCCTAACTATAATATTTTCCGACAAGATAGAACTGCCAAAGGGGGCGGTGTTGCAATATACTGCAAAGATAACCTGCAGAGTTCTGTCTTTACTATCCAGGTCTGTACCCAAACAATTTGAGATTCTACTTCTAAAAATGAACCTTTCCAGAAACAAGTCTCTCACTGTTGCCACTTGCTATAGACCACCAGCTGCCCCCAGCTGTGTCCTCGACACCATATGTGATTTGATTGCCCTCCATCTATCTTCTGAGCTCATGCTGCTAGGTGACCTAAACTGGGACATGCTTAACACTCCGGCCACCCTACAATCTAAGCTTGATGCCCTCAATCTCACACAACTTATCAATGAACCTACCAGATATAACCCCAAATCCGTAACCACCCTCATAGATATCATCCTAACTAACTCACCCTCCAAATACACCTCTGCTGTTTTCAACCAAGATCTCAGCAATCACTGCCTCATTGCCTGCATCCGTAATGGGTCTGTGAGCAAACGACCACCCCTCATCACTGTCAAACGCTCCCTAAAACATTTCTGCGCGCAGGCCTTTCTAATCGACCTGGCCGGGGTATCCTGGAATGACATTGACCTCATCCCGACAGTAGAGGATGCCTGGTTATTCTTTAATAGTGCCTTCCTCACCATCTTAAATAGGCATGCCCCATTCAAAAAATTTAGAACCAGGAATAGATATAGCCCTTGGTTCACTCCAGACCTGTCTGCCCTTGACCAGCACAAAAACATCCTGTTGCATTCTGCATTAGCATTGAATATTCCCCGTGATATGCAACTTTTCAGGGAAGTTAGGAACCAATATAGACAGGCAGTTAGGAAAGCTAAGGCTAGCTCTTTTAAACAGAAATTTGCATCCTGCAGTACAAACTCAAAAAAGTTCTGGGACACTGTAAAGTCCATGGAGAATAAGAGCACCTCCTCCCAGCTCCCCACTGCTTTGAGGCTAGTAAACACTGTTACAACTGACAAATCCACTATAATTGAGAATTTCAATAAGCATTTTCTCTACGGCTGGCCATGCTTTCCACCTGGCTACCCCTACCCCGGTCAACTGCACGGCACCCTCCACAGCAACCCGCCCAAGCCCCCACCATTTCTCCTTCACCCATATCCAGATAGCTGATGTTCTGAAAGAGCTGCAAAATCTGGACCCCTACAAATCAGCCGGGCTAGATAATCTGGATCCTCTCTTTCTAAAATTATCTGCCGAAATTGTTGCAACCCCTATTACTAGCCTGTTCAACCTCCCTTTCGGATCGTCTGAGATTCCCAAAGATTGGAAAGTTGCCTCGGTCAACCCCCTCTTCAAAGGGGGAGACACTCTAGACCCAAACTGCTACAGACCTATATCTATCCTACCCTACATCTCTAAGGTCTTCGAAAGTCATGTTAACGAACGGATTACTGACCATTTTGAATCACATCGTACCTTCTCCGCTATGCAATCTGGTTTCCGAGCTGGACATGGGTGCACCTCAGCCACGCTCAAGGTCCTTAACGATATCATAACCGCATCGATAAGAGACATTACTGTGCAGCTGTATTCATCGACCTGGCCATTGACTCTGTCAATCACCACATTCTTATTGGCAGACTCAACAGCCTTGGTTTCTCAAATGATTGCTTCGCCTGGTTCACCAACTACTTCTCTGATAGAGCTCAGTGTGTCAAAACGGAGGGCCTGTTGTCCAGACCTCTGGCAGTCTCTATGCGGGTGCCACAGGATTCAATTCTCGGGCCGACTCTATTCTCTGTATACATCAATGATGTCGCTCTTGCTGCTGGTGATTCTCTGATCCACCTCTACGCAGACGATACCATTCTGTGTACTTCTGGCCCTTCTTTGGACACTGTGTTAACTAACCTCCAGATGAGCTTTAATGCCATACAACTCTCCCTCTGTGGCCTCCAACTGCTCCAACCGCAAATAAAACTAAATGCATGCTATTCAACCGATCATTGCCCGCACCTGCCTGCCCATCCAGCATCACTACTCTGGACGGCTCTGACTTAGAATACGTGGATAATTACAAATACCTAGGTGTCTGGCTAGACTGTAAACTCTCCTTACAGACTCATATTAAGCATCTCCAATCAAAAATTAAATCTAGAATCGTCTTCCTATTTCGCAACAAAGGGTCCTTCACTCATGCTGCCAAACACACCCATGTAAAACTGACCATCCTACCGATCCTTGACTTCGGCGATGTCATCTATAAAATAGCCTCCAACACTCTACTCAGCAAACTGGATATAGTCTATCACAGTGCCATCCATTTTGCCACCAAAGCCCCAGACACTACTCACCACTGCGACCTATACACTCTCGTTGCCTAACCCTCATTTCATACTCGTCACCAAACCCACTGGCTACAGGTTATCTACAAGTCTCTGCTAGGTAAAGCCCCGCCCTATCTCAGCTCGCTGGTCACCATAGCACCACCCACTCGTAGCACGTGCTCCAGCAGGTATATCTCACTGGTCACCCCCAAAGCCAATTCCTCCTTTGGTCGCCTTTCCTTCCAGTTCTCTGCTGCCACTGACTGGAACGAACTGCAAAAATCACTGAAGCTGGAGATTCCCATCTCCCTCACTAGCTTTAAGAACCAGCTGTCAGAGCAGCTCACAGATCACTGCACCTGTTCATAGCCCATCTGTATACCGCCCATCTATCTACCTCATCCCCATACTGTATTTATTTATTTTGCTCCTTTTGCACCACAGTATCTCTACTTGCACATCCATCTTTTGCACATCTACCATTCCAGTGTTTAATTGCCATATTATAATTACTTCGCCACCATGGCCTATTTATTGCCTAAACTCCCTTATTTGACCTAATTTGCACTCACTGTATATAGACTTTTTTTTTCTTTTTTTCTACTGTATTATTGACTGTATGTTTTGTTCATTCCATGTGTAACTCTGTGTTGTTGTATGTGTCGAACCTCTATGCTTTATCTTGGCCAGGTCGCAGTTGCAAATGAGAACTTGTTCTCAACTAGCTTACCTGGTTAAATAAAGGTGAAATATATATATATATTTAAATAACGTAATGGGAATCAGTTGTGTACAATCAAGACAAAACAAATGGAAAAAGAAACGTAGATCGGTGGCAGCTAGAAAGTCGGTGATGACGACCGCCAAACGCCACCCGAACAAGGAGAGGCACCAACTTTGGCTGAAGTCTTGACAGCGTTTTATTAATTGATGGAAATACAATTGACCATCATGGTTATTGGTCTATAGATTAATTTGCATAATTTATTGAAATTAAATGAACCTGTGTGTTGAAAATATTTTTCAAAAAGCTTACTGTAAGGAACGATAGTTTAAAAACAGAATTCGCAACGGATGTAAAAAAACAAACAAAAAAACTGTTCCTACATTTCCGCACAGCAGGCCAGGTACTTTTAAGCGTGCTCAGGCACTATCAGGACAGAGACACCAGACGCATGCTCACTGCTCACTTAGATCACTCCAAACAAAATACAATGAAAACTCTAGAAATCTTGTCAATGATGGTTTTGAAATAAGCCTAAACTTGTTTCTCACAAGTGTAGCAGATTCTGAATCTGCAAACAGCGTTTCAGCAAACAACATTTCCATTCCTAGAATGGTAAATGACTGTAATTAATACATGAATTAATACATTAACAGAAATGAATGTAACCAAATGACGGCGATGAATGGTACATTTACTACAGGTGACATACAGTGCATTCGGAAAGTATTCAGACCACTTGACCACATTTTCTTACGTTACAGCCTTATTCTAAAATGTATTAAATAGTTAAATGCACAGAGATACCTTGACGAGATCCTGAGGCCCATTGTCGCGTCCTTCATCCGTCGCCATCACCTCATGTTTCAGTCTGATAATGCATGGTCTCATGTCACCAGGATCTGTACACAATTCCTGGAAGCTTAAAATGTCCCAGTTCTTCCATGGCCTGCATACCAGACATGTCACCCATTGAGCACGTTTTGGATGCTGTGGATCAATATGTATGACAGTGTGTTCCATTTCCCGTGAATACCCAGCAGCTTAGTACAGCCATTGAAAAGGAGTGGAACAACATTCCACAGGCCACAATCAACAGCCTGATCAAGTGTATGTGAAGGAGATCTACATGAGGCAAATGGTGGTCACACCAGATACCGACTGGTTTTCTGACCCACACCCCTACCTTTTTAAAGTTATCTGTGACCAACAGATGCATATCTGTAGTCCCAGTCCTGTGAAATCCATAGATTAGGGCCTAATGAATTTATTTCATTTGACCTATTTTCTTGGAGCTCTGTCGAGTTCTTGGTCACCTCCCTGACCAAGGCCCTTCTTCCCCGATGGCTCAGTTTGGCCCGGGCGGCCAGCTCTAGGAAGAGTATTGGTGGTTCCAATCTTCTTCCATTTAAGAATGATGGACGCTACTGTGTTCTAGGGGACCTTCAATACTGCAGAAATGTTTTGGTACCTTTCCACCGATCTGCGCCTCAACACAATCCTGTTTCGGAGCACTACGGCTGTTTAGAATGATGTCTTCCCCGGTGCACTGGTTAGAATGGTGTTTTCCCTGGTGCACTGGTTAGAATGGTGTTTTCCCTGGTGCACTGGTTAGAATGGTGTTTTCCCTGGTGCACTGGTTAGAATGGTGTTTTCCCTGGTGCACTGGTTAGAATGGTGTTTTCCCTGGTGCACTGGTTTAGAATGGTGTTTTCCCTGGTGCACTGGTTAGAATGGTGTTTTCCCTGGTGCACTGGTTAGAATGGTGTTTTCCCTGGTGCACTGTTTAGAATGGTGTTTTCCCTGGTGCACTGGTTAGAATGGTGTTTTCCCTGGTGCACTGTTTAGGATGGTGTTTTCCCTGGTGCACTGGTTAGAATGGTGTTTTCCCTGGTGCACTGTTTAGATGGTGTTTTCCCTGGTGCACTGGTTAGAATGGTGTTTTCCCTGGTGCACTGTTTAGATGGTGTTTTCCCTGGTGCACTGGTTAGAATGGTGTTTTCCCTGGTGCACTGTTTAGAATGGTGTTTTCCCTGGTGCACTGTTTAGAATGGTGTTTTCCCTGGTGCACTGTTTAGAATGGTGTTTTCCCTGGTGCACTGTTTAGGATGGTGTTTTCCCTGGTGCACTGGTTAGAATGGTGTTTTCCCTGGTGCACTGTTTTTTTAGAATGGTGTTTTCCCTGGTGCACTGTTTAGAATGGTGTTTTCCCTGGTGCACTGGTTAGAATGGTGTTTTCCTAGTGCACTGGTTAGAATGGTTTTTCCCTGGTGCACTGGTTAGAATGGTGTTTTCCCTGGTGCACTGTTTAGAATGGTGTTGTCCCTGGTGCACTGTTTAGAATGGAGTTGTCCCTGGTGCACTGTTTAGAATGGTGTTTTCACTGGTGCACTGTTTTTTTTTTTACTGCTTCATTACATGAGTTGACATGTTCTGTTTTGATGCATTACCATAAAGAAAAGGTAAATGTGATTTCTGACATTCTGAACACAGTGGGTGGACGGTAAATTCAAATCTTCCTAGTCAGGTTGTACAGCGTCACTTTTTCCTAATGGAAACCCTGGTGTGCGTGTGTGTGTGTGTGTGTGTTTGTGCGTGTGTGTGTGTGTGTTTGTGTCTGTCTGTGTGTGCAGGCGTTTCCTAAGCTGTCCCTCATACCATTACATCATCATCATACCATCACGGTCACCTAATCATCCCCAGCTTACAATTGCCTCTTTCATCCCACTACTTTCGCCTGTAACTATTTCCCAGGTCATTGCTGTAAATGAGAATGTGTTCTCAGTCAACTTACCTGGTAAAATAACGGTCAAATAAAAATAGTAAAATAAAAATGCCCATGAGGGATGCAACTGTTACAGCTAGGAAGTGGGTCTTGTGACATGGTCCGCTCTAAGGAGGGCATCCAGAAACAGACCCTGTACATGCATTTGTGTGTGAGTGCATGCACATGAGTGTTTGTGTGTAAGTGTATAAAGGAGAGGGGACTTGGCATGCCCGGTGATCCCTGGTGATGCTTCTTCCACAAAGAACTGATTTCTCAAAGACATGGAACCTCCAATACCTTTTTTAGATCTTTTTTCGTTTGTCATAAACCTACACTGCTGAGGGAGTCACTGCAGGGCAGGCTAGCTGAGTATCCAGGATAAAAACAGGCTCCGTAACCCTATAGCTGAGTATCCAGGATAAAAACAGGCTCCCTAACCCTGTAGCTGAGTATACAGGATAAAAACAGGCTCCCTAACCTTGTAGCTGAGTATCCAGGATAAACATAGGCTCCCTAACCCTGTAGCTGAGTATCCAGGATAAAAACAGGCTCCCTAACCTTGTAGCTGAGTATCCAGGATAAAAACAGGCTCCCTAACCCTGTAGCTGAGTATCCAGGATAAAAACAGGCTCCCTAATACTGTACCTGAGTATCCAGGATAGAAACAGGCTCCCTAACCCTGTAGCTGAGTATCCAGCATAAAAACAGGCTCCCTAACCCTGTAGCTGAGTATCCAGGATTAAAACAGGCTCCCTAACCCTGTAGCTGAGTATCCAGGATTAAAACAGGCTCCCTAACCCTGTAGCTGAGTATCCAGGATTAAAACAGGCTCCCTAACCCTGTAGCTGAGTATCCAGGATTAAAACAGGCTCCCTAACCCTGTAGCTGAGTATCCAGGATTAAAACATGCCCCCTAAACCCCTTGGCTGAGTATCCAGGATTAAAACAGGCTCCCTAACCCCTTGGCTGAGTATCCAGGATTAAAACAGGCTCCCTAACCCCTTGGCTGAGTATCCAGGATTAAAACAGGCTCCCTAACCCCTTGGCTGAGTATCCAGGATTAAAACAGGCTCCCTAACCCCTTGGCTGAGTATCCAGGATTAAAACAGGCTCCCTAACCCCTTGGCTGAGTATCCAGGATTAAAACAGGCTCCCTAACCCTGTAGCTGAGTATCCAGGATTAAAACAGGCTCCCTAACCCTGTAGCTGAGTATCCAGGATTAAAACAGCCTCCCTAAACCCTTGGCTGAGTATCCAGGATTAAAACAGGCTCCCTAACCCCTTGGCTGAGTATCCAGGATTAAAACAGCCTCCCTAAACCCCTTGGCTGAGTATCCAGGATTAAAACAGGCTCCCTAACCCTGTAGCTGAGTATCCAGGATTAAAACAGCCTCCCTAAACCCCTTGGCTGAGTATCCAGGATTAAAACAGGCTCCCTAACCCCTTGGCTGAGTATCCAGGATTAAAACAGGCTCCCTAACCCCTTGGCTGAGTATCCAGGATTAAAACAGCCTCCCTAAACCCCTTGGCTGAGTATCCAGGATTAAAACAGGCTCCCTAACCCCTTGGCTGAGTATCCAGGATTAAAACAGGCTCCCTAAACCCCTTGGCTGAGTATCCAGGATTAAAACAGCCTCCCTAAACCCCTTGGCTGAGTATCCAGGATTAAAACAGGCTCCCTAACCCCTTGGCTGAGTATCCAGGATTAAAACAGGCTCCCTAACCCTGTAGCTGAGTATCCAGGATTAAAACAGCCTCCCTAAACCCCTTGGCTGAGTATCCAGGATTAAAACAGGCTCCCTAACCCCTTGGCTGAGTATCCAGGATTAAAACAGGCTCCCTAACCCCTTGGCTGAGTATCCAGGATTACAACTGGCTCCCTAACCCTGTAGCTGAGTATCCAGGATTAAAACAGGCTCCCTAACCCTGTAGCTGAGTATACAGGATAAACATAGGCCCCCTAACCCTGTAGCTGAGTATCCACGATAAAAACAGGCTCCCTAACCCTGTAGCTGAGTATCCAGGATTAAAACAGGCTCCCTAACCCTGTAGCTGAGTATCCAGGATTAAAACAGGCTCCCTAACCCTTAGCTGAGTATCCAGGAAAAAACATGGTTATTTTAAGGTTTTTAAACAACTAATTGACCCGACATCGGTTAAATTATTTTAATTCCATTCAGTTAAGTTTTTTCTGTGAGCTCGGTGCGTAGTTTCTTTATAGACAAATAAATGGAGCCTGAACTGTGCAATGTAGTAGGGATTGTAGTTTCCAACAGGCCAATTGTCTACGTAGTTTATCACAGAAAACATGGTGATTAACTACAATGACCATAATACATTGCGTTCCTGCTTAAACTTGGCCAGTCTGTGCGAAGAGAAGAGAGAACTGGTGATCGAGAGGAATAGAAAGCGGTTGCTTCGCTAACCTGAAAATACATGTGATTGATTGTTGTGATTGACATGTGATTGATAGTCTAAGTGATTGATAGTTGGCATTTAGCAGTTATAAAAGTATGCCTTATTTACTTTGAAGAAATATTAAAATTGTGATTTTGTCAGCATAGACATCAGCTCGAAAGAAATGAGATGATGGCTTTGAATGAAATAATAAAGTACTCAAATATATTATTAAAGTAAAATAATGTTAATAAATTATAACAACCCCATATAGCCCAGTGGTGGACAAAACAACCCTCCCTCCATCCAGGTTCAGAGATAGAGAGATGGATGGATAGGATGATTAAACTGAAGGAGAGGCAGATGGGTGGGGAGGGATGAGGCAGTAAATGGGACAGTTGTGATGCAGGACCCCAGTCCAATAACGAAACACAACCATATGCCTGGCCTTTACCATACTATATTGACAATGGCCCAAATCCACTCCTGCAAAACACACACACAACAAGACAGGGACACAGACACACACACACACACTCTTTCTCTCTCTCTCTCTCTCTCTCTCTCTCTCTCTCTCTCTCTCTCTCAGGAAAACACAAGCGTGAAAGTATGAGCTAAGCTGACAGAATGAGCACATTTCACACATTTTGTGGCGGAGTGTTAGACGACAGACCTCTCTCTCTGTGTGGGGAGAGTCACTGCCATGTCAAGTCTTACTAGGCTGTGTTCCAAATGGCACTCTATTTAATACTGTATGTAGTGCACTACTTTTCACCAGGGCCCATAAGGTTGTGTTCAAATTAAGTGCATTTTATGGGGAATACATTTGGGGATGTAGACCCTAGTCTATGTCCTCCTGAGGGCACATAAATGCCCTCATGAAATATCTTCATTGAAACACCTGATCTTGGGGACGGTAATATGTATTCATTGTAGAGGTCGACCAATTATGATTTTTCAACGCCGATACCGATAACGATTAATTTTATTTATTTATTTGTAATAATGACAATTACAACAATACTGAATGATCACTTATTTTAACTTAATATAATACATCAATAAAAATCAATTTAGTCTCAAATAAATAATGAACTATGTTCAATTTGGTTTAAATAATGCAAAAGCAAAGTGTTGGAGAAGAAAGTAAAAGTGCAATATGTGCCATGTAAAAAAGCTAATGTTTATAGTTCCTTGCTCAGAACATGAGAACATATGAAAGCTGGTTGTTCCTTTTAACATGAGTCTTCAATATTCCAAGGTAAGAGGTTTTAGGTTGTAGTTAATATAGTATTTATAGGACTATTTCATCCCTATACCATTTGTATTTCATATACCTTTGACTATTGGATGTTCTTATAGGCACTTTAGTATTGCCAGTGTAACAGTATAGCTTCCGTCCCTCTCCTCGCCCCTACCTGGGCTCGAACCAGGAACACATCGACAACAGCCACCCTCAAAGCAGCGTTACCCATGCAGAGCAAGGGGAACAACTACTCCAAGTCTCAGAGTGACGTTTGAAACGCTATTAGTGCACACGCCGCTAACTAGCTAGCCATTTCACATCGGTTAAACCAGCCTAATCTCGGGAGTTGATGTGCTTGAAGTCATAAACAGCGCAATGCTTGAAGCGCAACAAAGAGCTGCTGGCAAAACGCACGAAAGTGCTGTTTGAATGAATGCTTACGAGCCTGCTGCTGCCTACCACCGCTCAGTCAGACTGCTCTATCAAATATCAAATCCTAGACGTAATTATAACATAATAACACACAGAAATACGAGACTTTGGTCATTAATATGGTAGAATCCGGAAACTATCATTTCGAAAACAAAACATTTATTATTTCAGTGAAATACAGAACCGTTCAGGAATTGTATCTAATGGGTGGCATCCCTAAGTCTAAATATTCCTGTTACATTGTACAACCTTCAATGTTATGTCATAATTACGTAAAATTCTGGCAAATTTGTTCGCAATGAGCCAGACGGCCCAAACTGTTGCATATACCCTGACTCTGCGTGCAATGAACGCAAGAGAAGTGACACAATTTCACCTGGTTAATATTGCCTGCTAACCTGGATTTCTTTTAGCTAAATATGCAGGTTTAAAAATATATAATTCTATATATTGATTTTAAGAAAGGCATTGGTGTTTATGGTTAGGTAGTCGTCCAACGATTGTGCTTTTTTCGCAAATGCGCTTTTGTTAAATTATCCCCCAGCGTTGTATCGATTATATGCAACGCAGGACACGCTAGATAAATGAGTAACATCATCAACCATGTGTAGTTATAACTAGTGATTATGATTGATTGATTGTTTTTTATAAGATAATTTTAATGCTAGCTAGCAACTTACCTTGGCTTACTGCATTCGCGTAACAGGTAGGCTCCTCGTGGATGTGCAATGAGAGGCAGGTGGTTAGAGCGTTGAACTAATTAACTGTAAGGTTGAATCCCGGAGCTGACAAGTTAAAAATATGTCATTCTGTCCCTGAACAAGGCAGTTAACCCACCATTCCTAGGCTGTCATTTAAAATAAGAATGTGTTCTTAACTGACTTGCCTAGTTAAATGAAGGTGTAAAAAAAAAAAAAAAATAGGTCAAATCGGTGTCCAAAAATACCGATTTCCGATTGTTATGAAAACTTGAAATCGGTCCTAATTATTCGGCCATTCCGATTTAATCGGTCGAACTCTAATACATTGACATGGTGTGCGTCCTAAATCACATCCTACTCTCTGTATAGTGCAATCTTTTTTCACAAGGGCCCTCAAAGTAGTCCAATATTTAAGGAATAGGGTGTAATTTAGGACACTTGATGTTACCAGATTCAGGGCACGGTCATGGGCATACGTTGACACAGTGATACCAGATACAGGACATGAATATGGGCATCCTAGTGGCTGTTGGGACATCCAGGGTTCAGCCATGGTCCCCAGCCAGGGATAGAGCTGGACTCTGATGAAAGAGAGCCTTTATCTCTATCTGGCAGGGTTAATTAGGTCACTGTGGTGCCAGCCATTCAGCCATGCGTCCTAGGGGCTGAGGGTAAAGGCTCTCTGTGTGTGTGTGTGTGTGCGTGTGTTTGAGTGATAATTAGCGAAGCAGGGTACCTAGAAGAGAGCATTTAGATCCAGAGGGATTGGTCTGATTGTATTTCCTTAGCATGGAACATAACAGCAGGACAGCAGGACAGCAGGACCCCCCCCTCACACGCACACACTGCACCGCCATCACTGACCAGTAGTGGCTCCTGAATCCTGAAGGACAGATAAGGACAGACCCAGAGGCACTGCAGAACACTGCTGCTGGATTGACCTGATTGGCTTGGGATAAAAGTAGTGATTTTTTATTTTTCTGCCAGCAATCAGACATATCTCCAGCTCAGCCAGCCGTATCCGGGGAGGAGAAGGGTAGGGAGTTGGCCCATATAAGCTTTTCAGCCCCTTGAGTCAGGATACACTGAGATAGAGGGAGAGTGACATGAGAGAGAGAGACATGAGAGAGGGAGAGATGAGAGAGAGGGAGAGAGAGAGATAGTGACGAGAGAGAGAGAGGGGGGGAGAGAGAGAGACATGAGAAGGAGAGAGAGACGAGAG